>NW_015386722.1:47939-49921 GCF_001527695.2 Protobothrops mucrosquamatus
AAGTGAATCCGGCTTCTCTCCCCCTCCCCCCCCCCCCCCCCCCCAATTTGCTTGCTTGAACCCAGCTGGGAAGTTGGAAGTAGCAATTACATGACTCCAGGATAAACATGACCCCATCATAAACACAAGCCAGTTGTCAAGCTCTCAAATTTTGATCACGTGTCCATGGAGATGCAGTGGTCACTTTTTGAAATAGCATCGAAACTTTGAGCGTTCACTAAATGGATGTTTGTAAGTCAGGGACTAGCTGTGTGGTAAAAAGGAAGATGAGATTTCAATTAATATTGGACACAGTTTTGATAGAGATGAATTTGGTGAAAAGTTTTCTCAAGTGAAAGCAAAATCATCCATTATGTTGCTAAGCGAGACAGTTGTTAAGTTGCCCCATTTTATGACTTTTCTTGCCACAGTTGTTAAGTGAATCGCTGCAGTTGTTAAGTTAGTGACACAGTTGTTGAGTGAATCCGGCTTTCCCATTAACTTTGTCAGAATGTCACAAAAAGGAATCACATGACCCCGGGACACTGTAACCGTCATAAATATGAGTCAGTCGCCAAGTGTCTGAATTTTGATCACGTGACCCTGGGGATGCTGCAACAGTCCTAAGTGTGAAAAATGGTCATAAGTCAATTTTTTCAGTGCTGTTGTACCTTTGAGCGGTCACTAAATGAACTGTTGTAAGTCGAGGACTACCTGTAATGTAGTTTTGTTCTATTCCTCCCCTCCTTCCAATCTTCCCTCGGCAGTGAACAGAAGCTCTGGAGACGACCGACACTTGTGGAGGGTGACTGCTCAATATTTCACTGGGCATGTGAACATATCTCTTTGCTATGTTGCAATTAAAGGCAAGAACAGCAAAGTTCATTTCAGACAATTCCTCCTAAATTCTCTTTAGCCTGGAAAGAACTTCTAAAGCAAGTTAGAAGTTAAACTACAGGCAGGAAATGTTGCTACTCGGTGCTTTTTTCAAAAGGCAATTGAACTTTGTTTTTCCTTTAAGACGTTTTGCTTGTCATCCAAGAAGCTTCTTCAGTTCATGACCTGGATGACTGAGAATCTCCACAGACATTTTCTCTACTCAATATTAATTTCAGCTCTCCCTTGGCCCTTTGGCCTCTGCGTCCTATCACTTGACTCTCTTGATTGTTAAGAATTTATGCAAGAAAGCACTGAAGTGATGGTAAAGACCCATGGAAGGCCATTCTACATTGGAGAAATACTCCAACCGAGGACACGGACAGCAATCCGGCACAGAGACTGGTGTCAAGGAGACTAAAGACCTCCTTACCAGTGGAAAATAAGCTCATTGAGCCCTCTGCGATACGAGGAGTCCCAGAAAAGTTACGACTTAAGAGACAAGTATTCAAAGCAAGATGTGACAAATCAGCCAGAGATTTGCCAGAACTGAATGTTGGGAAACGAGTCCGTACGAAACCGCTGCCTGGAGATTGAACAGGTCACTGGAAAATGGGTATCTGTTTACAACAGGTGGCACCACATCACTCTACTCAACAACTAATTCCTACAACACTGTCAAAATACTAGTAAAGCTGTATTACTATGATATTCCTCATCTTTCCTATTACCTATCCTTATCTTCTTATGACTATAACTTTGCTGCTTGTATCTTACAATTTATATTGGGGTTTTTTGTACCCTAGTATGATTTATGTTGTTTGCTTAGCTAGTACTCTATGACTATCACTAAGTGTTGCATCTTATGATTTATGATGAAGTGTTGTATTTCACGATTTATGATGAATTTATGTTCATGTTGTATATCATCATGATTATCACCATTACTTGTATGTACACTGAGAGCTTATGCACCGGAAACAAATTCCTTGTGTGTCCAACCACACTTGGCCAATAAAGAATTCTATCTAGTGGACGTTGATGGAACTCTCTATCATCGCAATCGTGTGGATCCGTGTGTGGCTGAGCAGCCTGACTCACAGCCTGACTCGCCATATCCAGTGGAC
>NW_015386722.1:50192-62429 GCF_001527695.2 Protobothrops mucrosquamatus
GTAACTGTAAAAAACGGTCACATTTTTCAGTGTCCTTGTAACTCTGAGCGGTCACTAAACGAACTGTTGTAAGTTAAGGATTACCTGTATATACAAATCAGGCTTATAAAAAGGTAAAGTCATGTCCGACTCTAGGGGTGGTACTCATCTCCCTTTCCTAGCTGAGGGAGCCAGCATTGTCCGAAGACACTTCCTTGGCCATCTGGCCAGCCTGGCTATACACCAAGGTGCACGAAACACTGTTATCTTCCCACCAAAGTGGTACCTATTTATCTACTTGCATTTGCATGCTTTCAAGCTGCTAGGTGGGCAGGAGCTGGGGCAAGTGATGGGAGCTCACCATGTCACGTGATGCTGGGGTCTCGAACCTGGACTAAAGCTTGACGTCTTTCACCACTGAGCCATAAGAGTTACAGAAAAAATTCTCAAGCTGAACTGTTCAGACGTTGGGGCTGCAGCCTGGCTGGGAATTCTGGTAACTGTAGTCCAAGTCCATCCCATAAATGCAACTATTCCACGGGCCCATTTTGTTGGGAAGGTTGATGGTTCTCCAAGAAGCAAGATTGCCAACATTTGATTCCCCAAGAGCACCACTACCATCTCTTATCATTATTCAACTGCATGATCATCAGTCCTCTCCCTGATCTTTTGAGAAGCTGGATGAACCCTCAACAATAAAGGGACTCATGCATAGCTTTGCAGCACTCAGAGACAAAAGGAAAATTCCCCTGGCAGATGGAGATGTTGAAGGAAAAGACACAGCAAACATATAGGAATCAAGTTGAAACGGCCAGGATGAGGCTATTATCTGGTTATTGTATCCCGGTGGAATTGCTGTCATTCTACATCGATCCCCTACTACCATTCTTGCTCAATTTCCTGGAAAAGGAAAATGTGTCTTACAATGGGCCAGAAATCTGAGCATTTAAGACTTGGGGGATGGCATTTTTCTACTCTGCAAAAAACATGGGTTGTTCAATTGGATTTTTTTATAAACATGCTTTCTTTGTCTGCTTTTGCATTCTGTGACTCGCAGCCTCTATGTCATTCTACCTGCATTTTTGCCACTAGGATTCCAGTTTGGAAATAAGGACTTCAGAGTGTGAAATTCAAAGCAGAAGCTCTGATCTCTACAATTGGAGAAGGAGAAGATTGGGGATCCACCCTAGGAAAATGGTGAAAGGTTTTGGTCTTCCCACAATATCTCAATTCAAGAACCCTAGATTTTATTCAAGCTTATATATTGAGCCAGTCTGAATCCTTCTCTTCCATTGCTTGCAATAAGAAGAAATCTGATTGTTCTAGAACAAGGGTCTCTGAACTTGGCAACTTTAAGACTTGTGGACTTCAACTCCCAGAATTCCCTAGCTAGTCATGCTGGGGCTGACCCCAGGACACTACAACCATCATGAATACATGTTGGATGGGGAATTCAAGGAGCTGAAGTCCACAAGTCTTAAAGTTGCCAAGTTTGGAGACCCCTGTTCTAGAGTATCCAGAGAGATGCAAAAGAACTGTCCAACTTCATTTCCATTCTGTTGATCTGTGACCAATAGGATTAGCAATCTCAGACCCACTGGAGTTAGAGCATACCATTTGAAAAGAAATGATTGCCTTCTCAGCACAATGTAACATTGGGGAATGAAATCCAAATTTAATAAATCCATTGATCCACCCGTTATATACAATGTGCCAATTTTGCTTACTGTAAGTCCATTGTGTCCAATTTTCACAGACAATGGGTTTTGCATGTGAAACATACATGCCCCAATCCTCATTTTCTCCAAAGGTTATGCAGTGTTGCATGCAATCTGTTCCTCACCATGCCATGACAACATCCAGAGACAGGTGTGAAATATGGGAAAGCTGAGTTCCAACTCAAGCATTAGACAGAGAAGCTAATACTAGTTTGCTTCAATTAAAAATGCACACCGTGTAGATTTGGACCCATCCCTGTTCTTGATCCCTGACCATCAACAACTCCTTTGAAAACGTAGATGCAAAAAAGAGAGAGAGAAAGCAAAGCAAAGCAAAAGAAAAAGAAAAAGCAAAAGCAAAAGCAAAAAGGATTTAGGTCTAGCAACTGTGAGAGGGATCTCGGAGTCCTAGTGGACAATCCCTTAAATATGAGCCAGCAGTGTGCTGCAGCTGCCAAAAAGGCCAACACAGTGCTGGGCTGCATTAACAGAGGGATAGAATCAAGATCACGTGAAGTATTAATACCACTTTACAATGCCTTAGTAAGGCCACACTTGGAATACTGCATCCAGTTTTGGTCACCAGGATGTAAAAAAGATGTTGAGACTATAGAAAGAGCGCAGAGAAGAGCAACAAAGATGATTAGGGGACTGGAGGATAAAACATATAAGGAACAGTTGCTGGAATTGGGTATGCTAGTCTAGTGAAAAGAAGGACGAGGGGTGACAGGATAGCAGTCTTCCAATCTCTCAGGGGTTGCTACAAAGAAGAGGGAGTCAAGCTATTCCCCAAAACGCCTGAAGGCAGGACAAGAAGCAATGGATGGAAACGAATCAAAGAGAGAAGTAACCTAGAACTAAGGAGAAATTTCCTGACAGTTAGAATAATTAATCAATGGAACAACCTGCCTCCAGAAGCCGTGAATGCTCCAACATTGGAAGTTTTTAAGAAGAGACTGGACAGCCATTTGTCTGAAATGGTATAGGGTTTCCTGCTGAGCAGGGGGTTGGACTAGATGACCTCCAAGGTCCCTTCCAACTTTTTTTATTATTATTATTATTATTATTATTATTATTATTATTATTATTATTACTCAGCGCAGCCAACTTGCCTCAGGCCAACTCACTGCAGGACAATTCACCCTGGTCAACTCGCCATGGGACGAGAATACACTAATATCAAAGAAATGGTGGAATAGACTTATTAAAAAATCATTTTAAAAAGGATGCAAAAGGATGGACAAAATGAAATGTGAATGACATAAATTATTATTTTTTAATTATTTTAAATACTTGAATTGTTGAATTGTCCTGCAGTGAATTGTCCTACGAGTTGGCTGCGGTGAATTGGCTGCACCGAGTTGTCCCATTCTGAGGCAAGCATGTATTGATGTTAGTCGGAAAGTGGCTGAGGCTACATTTAAGACGTCTGAGAATCACAGCTCTGCTCAAAACCTTTATAGATTCCCTATTCTACATTGTCTGCCTGGTGACAGTTCACACAGCTCCATGTGGCCAGAGAATCCAATTAATTCCTGATAAAATTAATAGAATGGTGGAACAGTGGTTTTATGGCATGCTTTTATTTTATTCCCTCTCGTTTGTGTTCTCTGATTGCAAGGATGTTTTTGGAAGGCAGCATGTTTGCAAAATAGGAAGCCAAGGATGGTGCATTGCAAGATGGAGAATAAATCAAACAAGCAGGGAAGGTCGCAAATGGCGATCACGTGAACCCAGGAAGCTGCAACCATCATAAATGCACGCTGGTTCTCAAGCACCAGAATTTGGATCAGGTGACAGTGGGGGATGTGGTGACAGCTGTAAGGATCTGGTGTAAGTCACATTTTTGACATAATTTTGAACAATCATTAAATGAATAGCTGTAAGTCAAGGACTTTCGGAGCAATACAGAAGCCAATAATGTTGGCTTTTGCTGAAGCTAAATATTCTTGTGCAAGCTAAGCCAGCCATTCACACAAAAAAATCCACTAGAGACAAAGAGGGTCCTAACTGCTACCAAAAGGCTATCAGCAAAGGATGCTAGTATTGTGCTCCACCATTGAAGCAATCAAGCTCCCCAGCAGATGGGTTTTCAGTGATTTTCTATAGACCATTACTACAGCTTCTTTGTTTTTGTACATTGCCTGTCCATAATTATCTCTTCACAAACATCATCAAAAGCAACACAAGGAACTGAACGCTTTCTCTCCCTCCTCCTCAGCTCCCGGCTGTGGGATTCTTGCTGACACTATTAACTATGTTGCTGTATTTAAAGGATGAGGCCCCCCAAATCTTCAGCATTAAGGCTGTTGAGCAGTCCAATTTCCCCTCCCCACATGATTACAGACAAAAGGGAGTTTCCATCAAGGGCCCAGAGAGGTGGCAACGTATGTAATACACTCCCTTATTCTTCAGATGCATTGTTTAGGAATTGCACACTGCAGAGATCCAAAACTCTGAGTTTGGCCCAGTGGTTAAGGCATCAGGCTAGAAACCAGGAGATCCTGAGTTCTAGTCCTGCCTTAGACAAGAAGCTAGCTAGGTGACTATGAGCCAATCGCTAGGAGACTGTGAATTCTAGTCCTGCCTTAGGCATGAAATCTGGTTGGGTGATTTTGGGTGAGTCCCCCCATCTCAGCCCAACTTACCTCACAAGGTTGTTGTGGGGAAAAGAGGAGGAGGAAGGAGTATTGGGTATGTTTGCCAGCATGAGTTTTTTATGAGAATAATAAAGGCAGGGTAAAAAGAAATCTAAAAAAACCCGAGGTCTAATGAAAAATATCTAATGTACTACAGATATTTTGGACTATACTCCCTCAAGCCCACCGCCATTGCCTATACTAGTCAGCAGTGGAATCAATAACAGCCTAATTTTGGAGGGCACGGGGTTCTTGATACTGCCTAAAACTAATTTGCCTTTTTGGCAGCCTCATAATCCTGATGACTCACTGATTGTGCTCATATAAAAAGACTCTTGTCATATGCACTATTATTAAGTCAGCTATTCCCCATTCTGTATCTGTGCATTTGGCTTTGCTTTCCTAAGTGAAATGGGAAGGGTCTTGGATGGGCTCTCTCCTAATCTGGGCAGAGTTCTCCATTGGCACTGTAAAAATTAGGACTCGATTTCTCCAACAGTGTGATGCTTCTAGTGCGGGGGTCCTCAGACATGGCCACTTTAAGACTTGTGGACTTCAACTCCCAGAATTCCCCAGCCAGCCACAACTCCCAGAATTCCCCAGCCAGCCACACACACACACACACACACACACACACACACCCTGTAACGGTAGGCGATGCTGGGCCTCTGGCAGATGCTCAAAGCTGACTGGAGGCAGCTGCCAAAGAGAGCATTGTCAAAATCAGACATTTCAGTTGGTCTCCTTTTCTCGCCTTTTTGGATCCACATCCAGGCCGTTCTCTTGTTTGTCATTCAGAGATGCACAGCCATTGTGTGTGTTGACAAAGCCTGGAATGTCAGAAATGAAATTATGGGGTTTGGGAAGGAGACAGGAGGAAAGCAGAATGCAAAGCCTTCAATCACCAGCAGTCTACAGCTGTACAGAACAATGGTGTGCCAAGCAGATTAAAACTGCTTATTATAATTTGGAAGCTATAGTCATTGCTCGGTTATCGTGCAAACTCTTCTGTTTCCTTCTTGCGCATGTCACCTTGACAGGCAAGTACAACTGGGACAGCATCAGAGATTCAGAGGAGATCACAAAGAAAGCACACCCATCACCCTTTGGGCCTGATATCTTTCTTAAGACTTTCCTTGAAGTCTTCTCCTTAAAAAGCAGAAGGGTCTAATCCAGCAAGCCTCCCACCTCTAGTCAATTATTTTTAAGGTGGTGCAAACTACGGGATGAAGGATCAAAAGGAATCCAAGTTGGAAATTCTTGTGCTTCGTTATTAATGGACTCAAAGAATTGTTTGATTTGATTTGATGCTTTCCTTGTCTTCCCCATCCTGACAGAATTTATAGACTGAGTTCATCTCCTGGTGACTACATATCTGTACAGATTTCTGGAAAATAGGGGAATTATTTCCATTGCCTTCTTTGGTGATTTTTTCCTTTAATTTCTCAGTCTAGCCTATGGTGAGTGGGGAATTCTGAGAGCTGAAGACCACACATCTTAAAAGTTGTCAAGGTTGGAAAAACCACTCCATACTTCATCTCTTAGAAACTATAACACTTGGCTTTACACTCCAACAAACAAATCACACTCTTGTTGAGTACAATATGTGAACTCACTTCTTTTCAAACAGCTTATATACAGCCAAGGTATGCTCAGCAAGTGCTCTCAATATGCCTTCATAGCTGTTTCACAGACCTGACAAGATCACACCACATGATGTCCCTTAGTAAAACTCTATGAGCTTCCCCCTTTCACACAGGACTTTTGCCCAAACAAAGAAGTTCAAGATTGATTCAATATTGTGTTTTAGCCAACATGAAATTGAGCACTTCCTGACTCTCTGCCAGCTAGATAGCCTTCAGGAAGATCAAGCGGAAGCAGCAGCCAACAAATTCCAGTTGTGACCTGGACAAGACCAGGAGGCTTCTCTTTTCGTGGCAAGGCTTGCAACAGAGTAGAAACACAGCGAGGCAAGATTCTTCTCCCACACAGGCATGAGAGAAGGAGGCAGGATGAAAAAAAAGACCAAACTTTTCCAATATTGATGCCTTAATCAACATCACATTAGATGTTACCCAGACAGTCCATTTAAAAAAAAAATGTTACACAAATTTGCACTTGTCAATCTAGGAACCATTTTTCCCCAAAATGAAAATGGTTACAATTTCCTCTTTCATTTAACTTCTTTGGCTGTGGATGATGGAAGTTGCATCTCCTTCATTGAAGGTAACAGGTTATGGAAACTTATGCAAGTGCTCTGCTACAAGATTGCATTTGTCAAAAAGTGGAGTGGAATGAAAGAATAGAATAGAATAGAATAGAATAGAATAGAATAGAATAGAATAGAATAGAATAGAATAGAATAGAATAGAACCTGGAAGGGACCTTGAAGGTATTCTAGCCCTGCTCAAGACAGGAGGCCTTATATATTGGACTTTGAATATTTTCAAGAAATAGTCCAAGACATTTCCTAACTGAGATCTTGTGCTGTAAGATTTAGCAAGATGAAAAGGGAAGAGTTCTTTTTCTTTTTTCTGATAGCACCATCAAAGAGGTTAGTTTCTACCGATACTAAAGGAACAGATAAAATTATTCATTTCCTCATTTATCCCTACAGCAGTTACAATATTTTATCAGCTATTTGCATTTTTTAAACCCTGTGATCAAATGCAAAAAGAAAAAGAAAAAGAAAAAGAAAGAAAGAAAATAAAGTCCAATGTAGTCATCATGAATAATGTCAATCGAGGCTAATTTTATGAGGTCCTATTCATCAGAATGGAAAAACTGGCCTTCAGATGTAACAGATCTGGCTTGCCATATCTTGAAAGAATACTTATGATTAAGAAAGACCTACACACACACACACACACACACTAAACCCCAAACTAAATTGTCCAGCTGTCTTATTGCATAAAGCTCTTCATAAGGTGAAACAGCTGGCTGATCCATTCACTCTCCATGTATTATCAGGACTACAATGAACTACAGAATCTAAACAAACATGGGAGAAGAATCCAGAGATTTTCAGGCTTGATCCGATTCCTAGGAAGGATCTAGCTTCTTTTATATAATTAAAGAGCTCAGATTTGCATAGTACAGCTGGCTGGTACCCGATAATATCACCCTGACAGGACTGAAGCCCGAAGCATCCTGAATTAACACCACTGCTGCACATTCATGGAAAGCTGATTTGTGAGCTTAAGAAGATGATATTTAGACAGATCCTCTTATGGAAATATCTTGGCACTGCCCGATGTCACCACTTCTGTATGGCAGAAGACTGTAGTCAGATCCTCTGCAAAGCCTATAAGTCTGCAGATCTCTCATTTCGCTGCTGCACGCGGCCCAAGTGATTATTAGCAACTAACAGCTAGATAAGTTCTCATTTTAGAGACAGGTACAAATTGGGCAGGGGGGAAGGAGGAGGCTGGGGAAGGCTCACAGGTATTCTTGGGAGCCCCTTTTCAAATGGTTGGGTATGACTGTACAGCCACAGACAGTAAGTGCCACCTATGCAAAGAAGCCGAAGAAACAGTGGACCCACCTATTTAGCTGCTGCAAGAAGATTGCATAAACTGACTACAAGCAGCAGCATGACAAAGTAGCAACAATGCTTACATTCAAAAAACGAGGTTGATAAAATTTAGTATAGCAGCCATGGAAGGTAATGGTGAGCATCAAAAAAAAAAGATCCACTCCCACTTTACTGTTTTCAGCAGTAAAGTAACAAGAACAAGTGCCTCTCATAAGGAATGAGGTGGGATTTGCTGAGGGCACTTTAAGAAGACCCAAGAGAGGGCAACCTTACACTCTGTTAGCTGTTACATCACTGTCTTCTCTCTTGACCGGGGTCTTCAAACTTGGCCTTTTTATGACTTGTGGACTTCAACTCCCAGAATTCCTCAATGAGACACATTGGCTAAGGAATTCTGGGAGTTGAAGTCCACAAGTCATAAAAGGGCCAAGTTTGAAGACCCCTGCTCTTGACTAACTTGGCTCCAGATAAACAGCAGGAAAGGGAAGCAGAAAACAAGCAAAATAAAACATCTTTGTTTATCTGGAGCATCAAAGGTTTTCCTTACTGCTGATAGCTTGAGAATCCTTTGTTAACAAATCATTACTTTTTCATGGTTAAACATGAAGGGAGTGGAACCCTGTTTTACAATAAATAAGACAACAATAACTAATAACAGCGTGACACAAAAACGCCTAGCAGCACAACTCAAAGAGCACCGACCTGGTTCCACCACATTAAATCAGTGATTGCTTAATCACATTTTATTGAATAAACCACCATATCCATCTCATATAATATTCTGAGCCATGAACAAAACACAATAGCTAGCAAATTATATGCTGCCCAGAGTCATCTATGACCAGATGGGTGCCACATAATAAAAAGTAAAATAAAAATAAATAGCTACTAAGCATTCAAAGCATGTAAACATGCTAAGCTAAAACCCAGTCACATGTTGTATGAATCAGAGCACTAAGAAGTTATGTCCCTTGTTTCTTTAATGGATTTGTTTTTGACAAAAACTCTATAGAGATTCTCAGTCATCCAGGTCATGGTTGTCCCAAAGGTGCTTTTTCAAAAGGCAACTGGATTTTGTTTTTCCTTGATTTCACTTCTCATCCAAGAAGCTTCTTCAGTTCTGGCTGAATGGTGGAGGATGGAAGGATTTATATTCCTTGCAGTTATCTGGCTGTTATCACTCTTTCTGAGAGCCATTGAGACCACTTGGAGATTTATCTGTGCCCTCAGGATCACCTAAATAGTGCAAATGGGTTTGGAACCTTCTTGGAACTGCTGAAAGGACTATGTTGTAAACAAGAGATAGGTGGTGTCGTATCCCCCCACCCATGTTTGTTGAAAGAGGGCTGTTCAACCTTAATTAAATGGCATCTTTGACCCCTCTTTCAAACCAAGGATCCTTTCTGTCCGGAATTTGGACTTTGCGGTCTTTGAAAGAGTGACCTTTTTTGGCAAAAGGACTGGAAAGAAATGGCGAGGTACAAAGAGATGACACCATCACCCAGAAACTGTAAACATTCAGCCAGTAAGGAAGGACCATTGCAGACATTCACAGCTTCCCTGGGGACGTTTTCCATTCATACCTGCAATAAAGCATTCAGCCCTCGCACGACTTCTTAAATACAGGCAACCAATGGAAGACAAATCAAAAGATGTTTGTGAGAGAGAATATAAGTCTCTCTGACACTGCAGGCTTTTTTCTTTTCTTCTTTTTTTTTAACTGATCCCAATTTCTCAGTCACATCGCTTGATTTTCCATTGTGCCAATTCCCTTTAAGCATTTCTGCATGAGCCAAGAAGCGAAAAAATAATAACCTTCCCTGGAGAGATTAAAAAAATGAATTAAATTATTTTCATCTTGAATGACGTTACAAAACTGAGCTATAAAATAACCATTAGCACTGCTAAAAAAAGAAATCTAATGAAAGACCTACATTTGGAGATGCTGGGTGGGTGAATTTCAACTCTAGATAAGACAAGCTCAGTAGGTGCCCCTAATAGAAGGTATCCTGCTTGTTAAAAGAGATGAAGACACAAAGAGCCAAGAATCATATGATATTTTGTCTGTGGCTCTCCATAACTCCCTCCTAAGGACTGGAGATTGTGAGCTGTGAATCAGCTGTCAAATTTAATAGTGGTCTTTGGACCTGATTCTGACCCCATGCCAAGAAGATGCTCTCCACTCCTAGTAAGATAAATTAAATGCCAAGGGTAGGTAAAGTTACTGTCCTTTCAATATTTCCATCAACCTCAGACAGAAGAGTTTCAGCAGGAATCCTCATTCTCAGCCAAGAAGCAAAGAGTTTTGGAAGATATAGTTCAAAACATTCAGAGCAGAGGTTCTCAACCTTTTCTTCACCATGGACCCCCCCCCTTTAAATACCTTTTGTGTCCGCAGACCATGGCCACGGACCCCCAAGACTTAACACAAGATTTAAAGCACTAAACTGCATCAAGCCTTTGTGGATTCCCTGTGACGACACTGCAGGCCCACCCCAGTGTCCATGGCCCACAGGTTGAAAATTACTGATCTGGAGGATACCAACTTGCCTATTAGGTACAATAGTTCATGCATTGAAGCAAACCATTAAAGACAATGTGCAAATAATCTCAACTATGCTGGGGAAAATAGTTGCTTAAACTGTGCCAATTCACATAGAACATAGAGTCATAGGGCTAGAAGAGACCTCAGAAGTCTTCTAATCCACCCATCCCAGTCAACGGTAGTCCAATCTGTTTTTGAAAACCTCCAGTGATGGAGCACCCACAGTTCCAAGAGGCAAGCTGTCCCATTGATTAATTGTTCTGTCAGAAAATTTCTCCTTCTGGGTTGGAATCTCTCTTTAACAAAGCTTCCACCCATTACTTCTGGTCCTTTCCTCTGATGCTTTGGAGAATAAGTCAACCCCCTCTTTTCTGTGACAGCCTCTCAACTACTGGAAGACAGTCATCATGTCCCCTCCAGACCTTCATCTTTGATAGGCTAGACATACTTCATTCCCTCAACCATTCAGACCCTTTATCATCTTTGTTAAATCTTCTCTGCACACTTTCTAGGGTCTCAGCATCTTTTTTTTTTTTTTTTATCATGGTGACCAGAATTGGGCACAGTATTCAACTGTCGCCTCACTAGTGCAGTATAAAGTAGCATTACCACTTTTTATGATCTTGATGTTATCCCTCTGTTGAGGCAGCCTAGGATTACATTGGCTTTTTTGGCAGCTGCAGCACATTGCTGAATATTTGCTGAATGTACACTGAGAACATCTGCACCAGAGACAAATTCCTTGTGCGTCTAATCACACTTGGCCAATAAAGTATTCTATTCTATTTCATTTTAATTACCTTGCACACCAATAAAATGAAAACCTGTGCGAGAGTTGTCCTGGCTTAACCACGACTTCAGATGTTTGTGCTTTAGGTGGCCTTGCAAAACAATGTGTGGCCCTCAACTAAGAAAAAGTGATGTATATTGGCAAAAGCAGACTTGGTAGTCTCCAGCTTGGGAACTCTTCTGGTAATTAATTGGACAAATGAAAGCACTGGACCTAATTAAAGATATCACTGGATCCTGTATTTGAGAACTAGTAAGCTATCCAGTCATTAACATAACAAGATTGAAGGCAAATGAAGTTTTTTAGATGAATGTTTCACAAGTCTGACAACTTTAAGACATGTGGACTTCAACTCCCAGAGTTTCCCAACCAACATGGGGATGATTTAGATCAGGGGTGTCAAACTGCCGGCCCACGGGCCAGATGCGTCATGGCGAAACCGCACCCACCCCATTGCCGGCAATGGAAAATTCACGATATGTCACAACACATCACGTGACGTGGCGAATTTGACCCCTGATTTAGATGGAAAATTCTGAGAGTTGAAGTCCAGAAGTCTTAAAATTGCTTAGTTTGGAAACTCCTACTCTAACAGAGCTGAAAAAGCTTCTTGGGTGAGAAGTGAAACATCTTCAAAGATGATGGGAGTGACTCGTCGCTCCCATGTAACGCCGCTGCTGCGCGAACTGCACTGGCTGCCGGTGGCTTTCCGGGTGCGCTTCAAGGTGTTGATTATCATCTTTAAAGCGCGCCATGGCATCGGACCTGGTTATCTCCGAGACCGCCTTCTGCCACAGATTACCTCTCATCGGCCGATACGCTCCCACAGAGTGGGTCTCCTCAGGGTGCCGTCAGCCAGACAGTGCCGGCTGGCGACCCCCAGGGGGAGGGCCTTCTCTGTTGGAGCCCCCACCCTTTGGAACGAACTACCCCCAGAGATCCGGGTGATTCCGGATCTCCCCTCCTTCCGCCGCGCCCTCAAGACATGGCTATTTAAGCTAGCAGGACTGGCCTAAGGGGTATTTTAATTT
>NW_015386722.1:62961-90071 GCF_001527695.2 Protobothrops mucrosquamatus
GCTTATAACGATCATGCCTTGAAACACTTTTGTTGGAAGCCATGAGATAAGAATGTTCCAACTGGTAACTGACTGGTGACTGAGCCACCCACTCACACGGGCAATAAATTAGCTTTCACAATCTGTAACACAGCTGTCGCCCAAGAACAACTGCCCTTCATCCTTTCAATGGACCTCTGCCTCTGGATCAGGATGAGGCCCTTGACAGAAACTTGGGAAGAACTTTGGAACAGAGAATCAACCAGTCACTAGTTACTATTGGTGTGGGCTTTCATAGCCATTATCTGTAGGGCTGTTGGGCTTCAGGGTTTAGTGACTATGGTCTAGACCAGGGGGTCTCCAAATTAGATAACTTTAAGACTTGTGGACTTCAACTCCCAGAATTCCTGAGCCATGCTGGCTCAGGAATTCTGGAAGTCCACGAGTCATAAAAGAGCCAAGGTTGCCTATCCCTGCCCTAGACAACAGATTGTCATGGTTCTGACAGATGAAACTCTGACACAGATTTGCTGATGTTTTGACAACAGCCATGGCTGGCATCTTTAAAGGCAAGGGGGTCTGCTATTTTGTACCAGGGATCCCCAACCTTGGCAACTTTATGACTTGTGGACTTCAACTCCCAAATTCCTCAGTCAGCCATGGTGGCTGAGGAATTCTGGAAGTCGAAGTCCACAAGCCATAAAGTTGCCAAGGTTGTAAACCTCTTTTATAGACCATAAACAACTGAGCAGGAACAGACTAGGTTCCCGCGTTTATAATCAAGTGGCCTGACTTCTGATTGTTTACTGTGGGAAGTCAGCCCCCCCCCCAGAAGGAAATGTTAAAAGGGCAGAAAAATTCTGGGAGTTGAAGTCCACAAGTCATAAAGGGGCCATAGTTACAAACCTCTGCTCTAGTGCTGCCAATCTTCCTTTTTGCTTGGTTTCATTCTCATCTGAAGCTCTTCCCCTATTTCAGGACTGCCCCCCCCCCAAAAAAACCCCTTCTTAATTCAATTCCTTCTTCCCCAACTCCACCGCCTCCCTTTTAACATTCTCTCCTATGTTTACCAGTCCTCCCCAGCAGAGTAAGGCAGCCAGGGATTTTGACTTCTTACCACTGTAGTAAAATTAAAACAGGCAGACAACAGGGAAGCAAGCCCTGAGGCTTGGAATGGCAAAGGCCCTTCTTTCTTCTTACTTCTCCTTTGCGCATCAGCGCCAGGCAGCGTGTCCTGCTGAGATGATGGGCTGAAGCACAGCTACAGCACGGAAACTATGTGAGCAGGCTGTTTCTTGAGGACACTTCAAACTTTCAGCCGAGGTGTGGAGGTCATGCACTCCTGTAATTGGGAGGACAATTCAACAGGCACTGATGCTTTCACTAAATGAAAGAGGCAGAAGGGACCTAAACCTTGCTAGCTCTAAAGGAGACAATTGGTTGCTAACATCTTATTAGTTTAAAAGCTTTAAACCAAGCTCCATCAATAAAGGATCAAAGTCAAGGCGTTCTTCCTGCAATTGACAAAACCCCGTTGGAGCACTTGACGTGATAGACCAACTGCCTAGACTAGACAATTCGCATCAATTGAAAGTCTTGTTTTTATGCCATAGTCTTTTGCACAGATATAATGGATAAATAGTCAGTGAATCACCTTCACCTTCAAGGCTTGCTTTAAATTTTCTTCATAGCTCTAGAAAAGCTCCTGTATAACAAGGACCGTATTCTTTTTATGGCTAGGATTATTTTGTTAAATTATTTCTTACGGGTTAAGGCAGAGGTGTCCAACCTTGGCAACTTTTTAAGACTCCTGGACTTCAACTTCCAGGATTCCCCAGGCAGCCATGCTGGCTGGGGAATTCTGGGAGATGAAATCCACAAGACTTAAAAGTCACCAAGATTGGACACCTCTGGATTAAGGGTATAGCACTGGCATCCTATCATCACCGGAAAGGCAAGTGTGGACTTCAACTCCTAGAATTCACACTGGCTAGGGAATTGTGGGAGATGAAGTCCACAGATCTTAAAGTTGCCAAGTTTGAAAAACATATCAATGAAAGCCACCTTCCATAAAATCTCCATCTGTAGTGTTGTTTGCATCAGGCTTATGAAGTCAAAAACTTGTATTTCTGCCCAGTGATTTACATTAGCGTTTCTATTGATCTCTCTGCAACATCATCCTTTTTACATGGGTTTTTTTTGCCTAAAATTGCTAAAATGCTTATTATCTGCTTTTTGCTGCCATCTAGTGAGTAGTTTGTAGAACTAGAATATTTGCATCCCATGATAAAGATTCACCTGCTTTTTATACAGCTTTATTTGGAGACAGCTGTTTTCTCCATTCCTAATTCAATTTTGCCATTTTTCCCCTGCCAGAGAAGCTTTTAAAGTTCTACATTACAGTATTCTCAGCTCACCTGAATGTCTTTTGAATTTGTTTTTAAGCTTTTCTTAATGTTGGAGATAGGGCACGCTATTGCTTGTAATGGTTTCCTCTCGCATATCCAGCCATCACTCTGCTACTCAGCCTCCCAATTATCAGAAATGCTTCCCCAACAGGCCTCACCTGATGCCTTCCTTTGGGATTTAATGGAGCTAGGAAGACAAGGAGGCTACAGAGATGACCTACATATGCAACCTAGGCCCTCATCTAGCAAAATTTTTCTGTAATTTTGTTCTCACGTAGCATTCTGCAAGCAAATTCATCAATAAAATACTTCTAACACCATTTTCTTGAGCACAGGTTCTCCTCAGGGCTGCGTCCTAAGTCCACTGCTGTTCACCCTATTGACCCATGACTGTTGTGCTAGGTTTGCCACCAACCATATCGTGAAGTTCGCAGATGATACAACAGTAATGGGCCTTATTCATGACGAGAGTGCTTACCGCAAGGAGGTTGAGGGGTTGGTGAACTGGTGTAAGGAAAACAGCCTAGTTTTAAATACCGGAAAAACCAAAGAGATCATTGTCGATTTCAGTAAAGGCAGGCAAAGCCACACTTCTCTGTGCATTAATGGTTCACCTGTGGAAATGGTTACCAGCATCAAATTCCTGGGTGTGCAGTTAACAAGTAGGTTGGCTTGGTCGCTCAACAGCGAGACACTGGTGAAGTGAAATGTATGTGTTCACTTTGAGAGCGGGCAACTAAATTTCATTTTTGATGTGTGTGCTCACAGTAAAAAATAACAATAAAAGGTTACCGTATCTCTTATCAAATTAAGAACCGAGAGAAAAAAATACAAAAAACACAGCTTGGTGTAGTGGTTAAAGCATCAGATTAGAAATCAGATCATGGATTCTATTTCTGCCCAACACATGAAGCCAACTGGGTGATCTTAGGCCAGTCACTTCCTCTCAGCCCTAGGAAGGAGGCAATGGCAAACCACTTCTGAAATCTTGCCAAACAAACTGTAGGGATTTGTCAAGGCAGGCAGTACTGACTCAAAGGTGCTGGTACACACAAGGAAAAATACAGATGATTTTTGCAGCATTGTTGAGTTGTCCCATTTTTTTTAGAATGCATTCTTGCTGCACTTTCAGCTACAAAAAAAAAATAGAATTCCCAACAGAAGGGATGAGAAAACTGAGGTCCTCCTGAGGTTTCTGTACTCAAACATCCTCCAGCCTAAACCAGCATAAGCCAAGTCAGATGATGGAACCTGTAGTGCAGTATCTTCAGGATGATGGATTCCCTTACTTTTATTTTAGGCAATGTGCTTTCAACTGCCCTATATAACACACAAACACAGCACTATCAAAACTCAAATTTATTTCAAACGTTAGGATTTCACAGATTTGTTGTGTCTCCTTGGCAAATGCTACCTTGGCAAATGCTACCAAAGATATATATATATATATATTTCAAAGGTCATGGCAAAATGTCTCCATCTCAGTCTGGCTTACGTTCCATGATCTAAACATGGCTTTTCTTTGGCTGGTTTTGCTCCTTCATCTTTGTTGAGGATCAATTGACAAGCAGCTCCTTTGAACAAGCAATTATCAATCTCTGCCAAACTAAATTGAAAATATGGTTTAAAAGCATGGCCCCACATGGGCATATTGGAAAAATCACTCTCCTATTCATGCAAGACAACTAATGAAGGAACACCTGAGAGAACTTGGAGCTGGTCTCCTAAATTCAAGGGCCTAAGTTTTCCAGGAAAAAAACAACCAGAGATGCCACTTTAAATATGAAAAACAGGATTTGTGGATGTCCCAAGCAGTGCTGTGTCATTGGAAGTCTCTGTTCAGGCTTAATTGTTCTGGAGATTAGCAGCTGCATCAGTGAGAGCTGCATTAAAAGTCCCATAAGGAGAACCCCAACAATTTCTCCAAAAGGAGAGACCTTTTACCCACTCTCCACTTAAGAACAGTGTTTTTCCCCCAACCACAATTACAAGGATTGAGGAATTCAGATTTCCTACTAGGATAAAGACACTCTTTCCTGGAAATAAGGGCAAGTAGAACCAATTTGGATCCTTTCGCTAAAGCATCCAACTTGGAAGATGTGCTTATCTACACCGTTCATCCCTCTGAAGCAGTTTGTCCCTGGAATGTACTGGCTGGAGGTGAGGAAGGCAGTAGTCTGCCTACATACAGTAACCTTGAATCTTGAAGAAGATACCTCAGTAAGAGAAACTCGCCCCCTGAATTAAACGGCTCTTGGAGTCATCCCAATTTGCTCTGCTGCTTTAGACAGAAGAGGACATGCGCTGAAAAAAAGCAGCAGACTTTGCTGCACTTAAACTGAAGAGACCGCACTTCCTAACAGGGAATGCAAGCATTGCGAGGGATAAAAAAATTTAAAAGGGAAGAATAAATAGCTAAGAATGCAACCGAGGTGAAGTCCCACACCGAGTGGTGAACAGAACTGGGGGAAATCCCAAGTGATTCAACGATCGATAAAAGCATGGAAAATAGCCTAGCGAAAGCAAAAATGGTAGTAAACAGAGTTGCAGACATTGATTCTTTTTCCTTTTTTAAGGGTGGGAAGGCTTGTCTCCATTCCCGATTTTGATATCACAAGATAACCTGCTTTGGATTTCAACAAATTCCAGCATTCAGAAGAGTATTTTTATCTCAGCTAATTTTCTTTTCCAAAGAAACTTTGAAAAGTTGTTTTTTTCCCTTTCCCCACCGAAGGGCAGTCTTCAAAACCTGGCTCCAAAAGATTCAGATAGGGAGCGCCCCCTGGAGGGTTCCCGGTGGGACTGCAGGAACAGACTGTCAGCTCTGCTGGTCCTTGACAAGTAAGACGGTGTGCTGCCCTCCGGCTGTCACGGAGAGAACGCTGCGGTTCTCCAGCTGCTGGCCGGACATCTGAACAGGGCTCCAGACGTCCTCTTCATCTCCTGTGGCCAGCTGAAGGTTTGATCCCATGCCCCAAGCAAAGGCATGACCTATAGAGAAGTAGAGCATGAAGGTCAAAAACAGCAAGCGGCCGTTCTCCATCTAGCTAAGACAGTGGTTCTCAACCTTTTTAATGCCGCGACCCCCAACCAGTCGTAAGTCGAGGACTAAACCGGTCATAAGTCGAGGACTACCCAACCTGTCGTAGGTCGAGGACTTTCCCTGCCCGGGAGCGCCGCGCATGCATGGTTCCGCCCCCTGCGCCGGCTGAGGCGTAGCTGGCAAGCGGCAGAGACAGAGCAGGCTGACCACCAGCTGGCCCAGCTCAAGGGAGGTAAGGAACCCGCCGGAAAAGGGGGAAAAAATGGCAGACAGCCTTGCTTGGTGACCCCCGTGAAATGGTTGATCACCCATAGGTTGAGAACCGCTGAGCTAAGACATGCAACAGCTGATTGTCTTGGGTGATTCCTGCATATATATATATATGAGAAATAGAGGGGAAGATGCTGGACTAGGAATAAGGAGACCTGGGTTCAACCCAACCTTAGCCATGGAGCAACTTTGGGTAAATCACCCTTTCTTGGATCAACATATCCATAGTCCTCGCTTAGCAACCATTTGAAGTTACAATGGGGTTGAAGCACCAATCCTTGAATTTTACAACAGTTGCAGCGTTCCCTAATCATGTGATTGCCATTTGGGCACATTTACAACTATCACAGCATCCTGCGGTCACGTGATAACCATTCAGGCGCTTCAAAACCACCTTGCAACAGAGAAGATGGAAGTAAAACTGTTAAACTGCGGTTATGAGATCTTTCATTTGACAGTCAAGTGGGAAGTGAAGTCATAAGTCCCATCGCAGTCACAATTTTACACTTAGCAATTGTCCCCTTTGAGAAAAAGCAGGATGCAACTGAAGTCCTTAAAAATACATCAAGTATTATTGCAGTGAGTTGAAAGTAAACAAAAAAAATTGTGCAAACTGCAGGACCAACACCAGTTCTCTATATTTGCTCAGGCTCACCATCTTCTGTCACGGAATAGCCAACTCGTTCTCCACAGGCCACCGAAGTTGATTTGGGCAAACCAGGGACAGCGGTGGGAGAGTTCTTCTCACCAACTCCTTTTCCTAGGCCCAACATACCATAGTCTGCACGTCCAAGACTATACACAGTGCCTGTTTGAAGGTGGGAACCAATAAAAAGAGAAAGAGAAGATGTTCTACTAAGAGGAACCCCAATAAACCCAACCACAAAGTGATACAGAAGTCTCCATGATACAAAGTCTTCAAAGACTATATGACCAGCAACGGCTGCATCAGGATTTGTATATAGGAGCCCTTCAACCCCCAATTGAACAGAGGTTAATGCAAAGAAAGAAATCAACCCAACCCAAAGAAATCAACTCTGCCCACAGTTTGGAGTTCGATCCTGATGGGGCTCAAGGTTGACTCAGCTTTCCACCTTTCTGAGGTTGGTAAAAGGAGGACCCAGATTGTTGGGGCAATAGGCTGACATTGTAAATCGCTCAGAGAGTGCTGTAAAGCACTATGGATTGGCATATAAGTCTAAGGGTTATTATTATTCTAGGTAGTGCCTGAGTAGGGCAGAGCAGAGAACAACTGCTTCCCATGAATCTACACTTCCAGGTGACCCACCTTCTGAATCCAGACAAACAGTGTGATGCTGCCCACCAGAGAATCCAACCCACGATCGGGTGGAATTCTTAAATGCTGTCAGAATTTTTGGAGAATAATAAGTGGCAATTTCTTGGGAACCTGCAGGGATAGAAAAGTAAATGAGATTGATGGAGATTAATGAAGTAACAGCAGCCCATTACCATTTTAAGCCCATTTTGCTACAAATGATTGGAAACTACATATCAGCCACAAGCATGTAGAACTAGTCCTAACCCAAGATGTTTGTCAGAGAAGGAACAAAGCACTTCTTTCCCCCTCTGTGCCTAGCACTGAAACTCCTGCCTCCCTGCACATCAACATTATGGTCAACACAAAAAGCAATTTTCACCACAAATTTCATAAACAATACTATCATTTGTTTCCCTAGTCTTCACCAGGTGGAGGAAAACCAACTTCTTCTCCTGAATTATTTAGGATCATAAGGTCCTCAAAGATCTCTTTGTCTCACCAGGAGTATTTTGGACACCTCCTGAATCCCATCAACCTGAATGACAACCAGGCTCACCTCACAGTTTGGGGGATCATAACAAGATCCCTGAAGATTGGAGCAGTTCAAAATAAGAAGCAAAGCTAGCATATCTCTAGGCCAGAGAAAGCCTTCCCTGATTTGGGATCATAAGGTCTTTAGAGACCGGTCCATCTTACCATGACGGCACTGGGTATATCCCAAGCCTATGATAAACATCAACTCACCCAACTGGTAATAATTGGAGAGGCCAAACCCAACCACGTGTCCCTCCTGCGTGATGGCAATGGTGGAGTAAGAGCCACAGAAGACATCCCTGATGTTGCCTTTGGTCTTGCAGCCTCTCTGCTTTATGGTGACCACTTGGGGGAGCAACAGCCGCGCTGGAGGAAGAGAGGAAAGATGTTTAGGAAGAATCGGGTCAATATTCGTGCATTATATTTAATTAAGGATGGAGGTCTGACTATCTGGTGCTTAGATGCCACTTGCATAGCTAACAAGTCAATCAATCAATCAATCTGTCTCTATATCATCTATCTATATCTATATCTATATATATCATTTATCTATCTATATCTATCTATATCTATTTATCTATCTCTATCTATGCCAAAAAAAATGCAACAAACAGGACAAATAGATAAAACTGGTCCATTCAATGAAATAAACAGCTGCTGAATCAAACACTGTATAAGAGGAATTAAATTAAAATTAAGTTAAATGCTGAACTCACCCAAGCCCCGTCTTCCTCCTCGGACCACAAAAATTTGGGGCACACGCCCCAGCTGACCATTGTCTCCACATCCACAGGTATAAAGGTTGCCAGTATTGGACACCAAAGCCAAGTGATGACTCCCTAAAAAGAAGACAAGCTGCCTCATGGGTGGCTCAAGAATTTTCCCAACATTCTATGTAAATATGGAATCTGGACTGGAAGAAATCTATACTTCAGAAGTTTTCTATCGCTTTTTGAAGGTTATTTTACTGTAAAAATGAGAGGTTGGAACAGTATAGTCTTACATAATCTAGACTTAATAATATGTTAAAAGATTGAACTGGTTTTACATGGTCTTTTTTAAAGATGATTTTAATGACTATATTTATGATTACCTTTTTTTCTAACTACAGTACTAATACTACCACTATTGTTCTATTTTTATCTTTGTATTCACTAATAAATAACATGGATTTTTTAAAAATATCTTTTCTTCCCCTCTTCTGTCAAGGTGCAATGATGAGTTAAAGTTGATACCTATGCTTTTTGGAATTCAAAGCACAGGGAAAATCCTGTATTTTCACAAACTTTACTCAATGGAAGGTAAACCCAAACAGACTATTAACCTGAACATCAGCCACTGACTAGGTTCATGAATTCACCAAGCCATGTCAACATTTGCTGGTGAGATGACTTAGCTGAAGCCACCCATTAGAGCAGGGGTAGTCAACCTTGGCTCTTGTATGACTCATGGACTTCAACTCCCAGAATTCCTGAGCCAGCCATGCCTGAGGTTTCCAAGCTGAGCCATGCTGGCTCAGGAATTCTGGGAGTTGAAGTCCATGAGTCATAAAAGAGCCAAGGTTGACTACCCCTGCATTAGAGTTTCACGCTGCATGTGAAACAGACCAACATGACATGCTTGCTTGGCAAACTTGCTTTTAAAAAATCTAGTTTGGGGAGAAGTATGAATGTAGCCAGTGTCACTCACCAGACGCAATTTTAACAACTGGGACATCCAACTGTAGTTCTACTGGGAACAAGCTGCCACTGTCAGACTGCGAATTCTCTTCGCCTTTCTGAGGAGCTAGTAAACCAATAACGCCGTTTTCATCCTAAGAAGATGCAAATGTGTGAGAGAAAGCACTGGTGGGCAACTCAAAAGAGGAAGCCAACGACAGCTTTTGTCTCCAAGCAAAACAGGCAACCTACCCGAAAAGCACCCCAAATGAAGACATGTCCGTCTTCGGTCAATGCTGCAGTGTGACTGTCTCCCGCTGACACCTGCACCACCTTCTCCTTCAGGTCGACCAAGCCCGGCACAGCGTCAGACCCTTCCTCTGACGTGTCCCTCCCCAAGGCCCCCTCGTCATTGCAGCCAAAAGTGTAGATCTGGAAGAAGAGAATGGGTCACGGTGTAAAATTAAGAGGAACATCCGGGACTAGAACGTCTCCAGCAGGGGTAGTCAACCTTGGCTCTTTTATGACTCGTGGACTTCAACTCCCAGAATTCCTGAGCCAGCTAAGCTGGCTCAGGAATTCTGGGAATTGAAGTCCACGAGTCATAAAAGAGCCAAGGTTGACTACCCCTGGTCTCCAGGCTGTCAGTTATGAGTCAACCTATCAACCTGAAGAGAAGACCCTCAAAGTAATTTCACTGGTGGACAGCAGTTATGGGATTACTAGCATTTCTTTTTTCCATTGGGGGAGGGGGTTAAGGCAAAACCCATCAGAACTGTTCAAATCTGGCAAGGAATCCAAGGTTTCCATTCAATGGACCACCTCCCCATGTGTTCCTGCTCTTTACCAAACTCAAATTGGTAAAGATTGTGGTGACATGCAGACAAACAACACATATGTATGTATACCTGTCCTTTTGTGTCATCAGGGCACACTTGAGGATCTCACGACAGCGTGACAGAACGCAAAGTGTGTTGCTAGTTTCTGGGCCAGATCTGTTTAATTGGTACGTAGTTTAATCTTTTATTTTGTATTTTAAATGTTATGTTTTATAGTATGCCTTATTTTAGTGGTGATCCTTCTGACACAAACATATTAAACTGCACAGAGGGGATTTGAAGCATCAACTTCCACCTTTAAGCCAGTTCAAATCTATTTCAAACTTCAAAACCAGACAACTGAAATTGGTTTACCATCGAGATGGAGACAGAAAAATCTAAGATCAAGCCATGTGTTTTCAGGAAGTTTCACAGGAGTTAGGATGGCCTTTTTGGTGGTGGCCCCAAAATCTTAGAATTATTTTTCTTAGCAGCTTATTCCCCTAGGACAGAGGTCCCCAAGCTTTTGGGCACCAGGGACCAGTTATGTGGAGAGAGGTTTTTCCATGGACTGGAGGGGGTGTGCTTTTGTGTGCTGCCTTTGCTTGTTTGTGCAGACCGTTGCTGGCATGCCGCGGCCCAGTACCGGTCCACGGACCGGGGGTTGGGGACCCCTGCTCTAAGAGAATACTAGGTTCAGGAAAGTCTTGGGGGAGGGGAGAAGCGTAATTTAAGCACTCTATGCACATAAGCACAGCTTTCTATATGAAACCGAGGTATTTCTGGACTCACTTTGCCTGTTTCGCTCAGACATACTGTATGAACCCCCCCTGCCTCAGCTTGGATGATTTTCTCAGGGAGCTGCAGCAGGGCAGGTCTCTTCCGTGCCAGCACATCTGGTCCAAGGCCCAACTGTCCAAGATCACCTTGCCCCAGGGTCAACACCAGTCCTGGCTCGCTTTGGTGTGATGAATGGCTAACTGGATAAGAGCAGGAGGAAGGGACGTAAAAGAGAAAACAACCTTTCAAAATCCAATCTGAGAGCTTAAAATTCCAGACTAGAATATTTAAACCAGATGTTTCCTAAATCAAAAGGAGCCTCTCCTATGCAGGTAGTCCTTGACTTACAACCTTTCGTTTAGTGACTTTTCTGAAGCAGAAAAAAGTGACTTGTGATCACTGCACCATCATCCCCATGGTCATGTGATCAAAATTCGGGCACTTGGCAACTGGCAGGCAGCTGCACTGTCGTAGGGTCATGTGATCACCATTTATAACAGGGGTCTTCAAAGTTGGCCCTTTTATGACTTGTGGACTTCAACTCCCAGAATTCCTCAGCCAGGCGTGCCTGGCTGAGGAATTCTGGGAGTTGAAGTCCACAAGTCATAAAAGGGCCAACTTTGAAGACCCCTGATTTATAATCTTCAAAATCAGCTTCCGACAAAGTCAATGTGGGAAGCCAGGTTTGCTTAACGATTGCATGATTCACTTAACAACTGGGGCAAAAAAAGATAATAAGATGAGGTGCACTCACTTAGCAATGGAAATGCTGGGCTCAAGGTGGTCATAAGTCAAGGACTACCTGTACAAGGTATACGGTGTACTCTCTACGCACACAAGCACTATGGCTAACCTACCAAGGTTTATCTGTTGTGACAGTGCACAATTAGAACACACAAATGATGGATCCCCACCCCAAAGTTTTTACTTTCTGAACCCAAAGTTAGGGAGAAATTAAAAGAAGAGGGAAAGGAGTTGAAATCCCAAACTTCTGGACATTGTACTAAACCTGTTTTGGACAAGGAGGCGGCTCCCGTTGAGAAGCATTTTGGGGGCAAAGCATGAGATCAGCACAGCCCTTGAGATTAAAAACGAATTTTAAAAAAGGACCTGCTAATTCCCACAATAATGGTCAAATCTACCTACATTCAACCATGCAGAGGAAAAGAACCCTTTGAAGCAAGTAAAATCATACTCCAAACTTGCAGTGTTTCTTAATTTGGCCACCTGAAGATATGTGGACTTCAACTCCCAGAATTCTCCCGCCAGCCCTGCTGGCAGAGGAATTCTGGGAATTGAAATCCACACATCTTCAAGCAGCTAAGATTGACAAACACCGGACCAAAGAAATATGCTGACATCAATCATAGTTAACAAGGGTTTGGTAAACAAGAACTGTATGGTAAGACTAAAACTTTTGCTGGTTAAGGACTGAGAGTGCTTGGATCGGAACAATATTCCCAGCACGGGGCATCTCACCTTTTGTCCGCTTCACTTTTAAAATGTCATCTTTTTCTAATACCCGTTTTCTTGGCATGTTTCTTTAAAGCTGCGGGACAGAAGAGAGAAAAAGAAAAGGGCAACAGATCCATTCAATTAATTAAATCTTAATATGTTCTCTTCAAATCAAATTTCATTACAGTTGACAGCAGGCAAGCCAGCCCAAAGGGAGAAAATAATAATTAAAATTTAAAATAATGCTGATGTAAAATAATGCAATGTATAGGAATAATAGATAAAAAGCAAGTTAAGAAATCTTTACATTAAAAAATGCAATAACCGGAGGAACATGAAAACATGTGGAAACACAGGCTTACATCACTACATCAGTAGTCTCTGTTACCTTTCTAGTCTTTTTTTATTTTATCACTTATTTTATTCTATGGATAGTCCTCAACTTACGACCGCAATTGAGCCCAACATTTCTGTTGCTAAGCAAGATGTTTGTTAAGTGATTTTAGCCCTATTTTACAATCTTTCTTACCACAGTTGTTAAATGAAACACTGCAGTTGTTAAATTAGTCACACGGTTGTTAAGTGAATCTGGCTTCCCCATTGACTTTGCTGGTCAGGTCACAAAAGGGGATCACATGACCCTGGGACACTGCAACCGTCATAAATACGAGTCAGTTGCCAAGCGTCTGAATTTTGATCACATAACCAGGCGGATGCTGAAACGGTCATAACTGTGAAAATGGTCATAAGTCACTTTTTTAGTGCCATTGTAACTTTGAATAGTCACTAAATGAATAGTTGTAAGTCAAGGATTACCTGAACTCAGGGTTGGGATTTCTTGTCTGGACTACCTCAAAGGGCTGACAAGGGCCTTCCAAAACACCATGAGGGTGGGAGCCATCTGGCTATCAGGGGGAGCCTTACTCCAGAGGACCGGTACCATGACCGAGAAAGCATATTTTCCTGGATTCTGACTGTTTACAATTTATTTATTAAATTTATATGTTGCCCATCTCACTCATAAAACGACTCTGGGTGGCTTCCGAAAAGTAAAAAAATAAATATAAAGACAGTTAAAATTAAGAAGAGTTGCATAGTTTAATTAAGGGGACCTGGAAGTTTAACCCAACCTTGTTGGCTCATACTGTCCATGCGTATCCCAAAGGAGAGAGGCAGTCCCTCAAATAATTGTGGATAACCATAGGAGCTGCGGTGGTAAAGTGGTTAAAATGGAGTATTGCTGACTCTATAAACTACACAGAGAGTGCTGTATAAAGCACTATGGAGCGGTAGATAAGTCTGAGTGCTATTGCTAACCAGGTTCTATGCTGCGTAAGGGTTTATTGGTGTAACCAACCACCCAGATCTGTACCCAGAAACAGGGGTCTCCAACCTTGGCAACTTTAAGACTTGTGGACTTCAACTCCCAGAATTCAACTCTGGGACTTCAACTCCCAGAGTTGAAGTCCACAAGTCTTAAAGTTGCCAAGGTTGGGGACCTCTGCCCAGAAACAGACAGGTAGCTCGTGCAGCTTGCAAAGGTGGCATGCTCAATTGACTCAATTTGTCTGTCACTAAATGGTTTTCCTTTTCCAACAGCAAGGAACAGCAAGCAACATTCTGAAGATGGTGCACCCTGCATGTGTGAAGAGGAAGAAACATGGCCACAGTGCCTTAACGCTGAAATTGTTCAGGGACAGAAGCAATTTTAGTAGATAAAGGCTTCCCTTGTTTTACATCTCCTGAGACTATCCGCAAAGAATCCTCGAATATAGTAAAGCATTGTTACTTACACTCACAACCACAGTGTGCTGCTGCTGCCTTAGGGCCACCTGTTCAGTCCTCTCGAGAGATTGGCTATGCCTGGAAAACTCATGGACTCTTAAAATCATAAATTAAAACAAAAGAAAGATCAGAATGTTATTCAGAAATGCTTACAACCAACTCACACTGTTACACATGTGCTCTCAGGTTCGGCCTTGCACACGCACAGCCCTGGTAAACCTCCACGCTCAAATCACTTTCAACCGGAGCTTCAGGACCCTTTTACTCCCCCAAACTCCTTGCTGTTGATGGGACCTGGGGAGGGGCTTCCCATATCTCAGGCCCAATTTCTTTTGTCTGATTCAGGTGCCCTTTTTTCCCTTTCTTTCATTAAGGACTTGGTTCCTTCTTAACTATTTTTCCTAAGAGAGCTTTTCCTGGCTTTTGTCTATCCTGCTTACTTCCTCTTTAGGTATAGCAGCTTAGGCCTAGTCTCACACTCCCAAATCTACGAAGGGATCTATGAGCCATTAACTGACTTAGAGGAACAGTCATCCATTCTGGCACAGCAAGAATTTGGCTTGATCTACTTTGGGTCACTTCTGATGTGAGAGCAAGACTGACTCTAGTCTTGTGAATGTCTAGTTCACAAATAAGCTTTGTAAAAAATTCAATTCCAATTCCACACTGGAATCAAGAGAGTAATGGGCCCTGGAGAAAGAATTTATTCTCGACTTGAGTTCCACCTGTCACAGTTGTTGAGATTCATCTGCCAGGAAAGAAACAAAGATATTCTCTATCTACAAAATGAGTCAATTGCAAATGTACCAAACTTTGGCTAAGAGGCCAAACTTTCTTAATCTCTCTTCTCCAGGTCATCTTTGCTGTAGCCTGATAGAAAGATAACTTTTTCCTGTGGGGCACCACAGTGCCACTTTTGGCTGATAAACATGACTACAATTTTACGGTGTGCAGTTTATGTTCTTGGGAAGGAGTGCAATGTTCCCCTCACCCTTCTTATTAAAGGGATGGCTGGTCTAGTTAATTGAAGGGATGGACAAGTTCTTCCCATTCTACAATCTTTATCATGATTACATCACCCATCTTCAAGGAGCAAAGGACCCATCATTTTCACATTGTCAATTTTATCCCCAGCTTATCATCTAAGATAGGCTAAGCTCAAGCAGAAAAAATGGCTGAGCCTATATAAAGGGATCCACAGAAGAATAAGGGGAGGGGGGGCACGCAGTGGCTCAATGGTTAAAGGTGTTGAGCTTGTCAGCTCAGCCAGGTTCAAGACTCAAGTGCTTCATAACAGGATGAGCCCGTTACTTGCCCCAGCTCCTTCCCACCTAGCATGGAAAGCATGCAAGCAGATCAATAGGTAACACTTCGGTGGGAAGGTAACAGCATTCTGTGCGTCTTTAGCCATGCTGGCCACATGACCCCACAAGTGTCTTTGGACAACACTGGCTCCCTCAGTTAAGAAACGGAGAAGAGTACTGCCTTCTAGAGTTGGACACAACTGGACAGGAAAAACCTTTACCTTATATATAAGAATAAAGAGTTGGACCCAACTCTCAACACAAAAGTCATTAGGTTACACTGCTTTCTCTTTTACACAGAGATACTTCTATGTGAAAAGTCCGTAGGGAAAGCACATACTTCGGTACTTACTCTGGTCTCAACTGTGGTTATAAATCAGGGATTACCTGTATATCTTTAAACAACATTCAAGGACAAGCAGTTCCCCCCACTCTTGAAAAAGCTATTAATCTAACAATCAAGGAGAGATGAGAACATTCCATCAGGCAGAGAGTCTAGCATTATCTCCGAGACTATGGATCCAGGTTGTGGTTTAGCTGGGAATAAACGCCACTGGATCCATTGGCCAATCAGTCTCCATCAGTGTTTGTTAGGCCCATTGTTCTAATTGTTTGTTAGGCCCATTGTTCTAATCCGCTATGGCAGGCTCCCCCAAAGCCGTCAACATCAACCCCAAAGGATCAACGGGACTATCCAAGAGGTTGGTGCTATTATTAGTGGTAGCAGTAGTTAAAACAGCATTTATTAAACCATCCTCATATAATAAAGGGGGAGGGGGTGTTTGATGAACAATCTGAAACTTCCTGGGGGGTCCATGAGCTGAAGAATTTGAGGACCTCTGCTCTATGGGAGTCATAGGAGCCCCAGACCAACACCTCTAAAGCAGGGGTCTTCCAAGCTGGGCAATTTTCAGACTTGCAGACTTCAACTCCCAGAATTCCCCAGCCAGCATGCCTGGCTGAGAAATGCTGGAAGTTGAAGTTCTCAAGTGTTAAAGCTGCCAAGTTTGGAGAGCCCTGCTCTGTACTTGGCAACTTCAAGCCAGGCTGAATTCTGGGAGTTGAAATCCGCACAGAGGAATACGGAGTCCGAAAAGGAAAATAAAAGCCTACCAGATTAGCCTGCCCGGCTTTCCACTCATTCTCCCTATAAAATAAAGACTAAAACAGGAACCCTTTTAAAGTCTGTTCTCGACCGTATGGAATTGCTTTTATCCCCCCCCCCTCCGCTCCCCCTTAAGTGTCCAGGAAGCCGCCTGCATTTTGAATTTCCCGCCTGGGCCTCCCTCCCCGGGAAAGAAAGAAGGCAGGAAGGAAGGAGAGGGAGGAGGGCGAGCAAGCGGTCCCCCACGCGTCGGACTCAGCCGCGGCGGCCCCTTTCCCTTCCCCGGAGCGCGTGCGCTCCCCCCTCCCCCTCCCCCTCCCCTTAGAAGGCAAAGTTGTTACTTGGCGTTCCATCCTCCGAACGTTCGCCGGCAGCACCTTCCCCAAGCCACGTGGGCCGGGACTGGGCCCTTTCGTAACTTGGGCGAGCGGCAATCTTGGGATGGGGGGGTGAACGGAAGGGGGAAAAAATATTACCAGCCCCCCCCGCCCCGCGGGCCGGCTTAACTCTTGCCTGCCGTGATTCCCCCGCTCCCCTCGCCACGCCGTCCTCCCCCGGTCAACTCACCTGGTTCTTTACCTGTTCGCCCCCCCCACTTCTGAGTCCGGCCAAGGTTCTCTGCCTCTCCCTCCCTCTCTCCCTCTCTCTCTCTCTCGCTCGCTTTCTCCGCTTCCCCCCTCCCCTTTCCCCGGCCTGATCCGGAGGCGCGTGCGCACTGAGCGCAGAGGCCACATTGGCCGGGAAAGAGGAGAAGCGCCCCCTACAGGGTCGTTCGGAGGTGACGCTTCTGTCGATTCTTTGTGTTTCTTTGCAAATCAAGGTTTCTTTGCTTTGGACAAAGGGGGCTTCCCGAAAGCTATTCGTAGGCAACTTGTTGGCCAGCTGCAACGGATTTACACACGGATTAACCCCGGTCGGTTGCAAATCTGGTATGGGCTGGCAAATGCTGGTTACTCTGTGGCTTAGCGTGTTACAGGGCTCTTCTGTATCTTCAATCTATTGGGCAAAACTACATCCTGGCTAGTATGATAATCAGGAAAAGCGCACGGTGTAAAGACAGCCAGTTTGCCACCGCGCCTTCAGTTTCGGTAGCCGTTGCAACGTAGCTCTGCTTTGCCTTTCCTATCAGCGCAATCCGTGTCCCTCCAGAAGCCTCTTGCTTCTAGGCAATTCCAAAACCTGCTTGCAAGTTCTAACTCAGGGCTCTTCAAACTTGGCAACTTTTAAGACTTGTGGACTTCAGCTTCCAGGGCTGGCTGAGGGATTCTGGAAGTTGGAAGTCCACAAGTCTTAAAAGTTGCCAAGTTTGAAGACCCCTGTTCTGATTTTATCAGTTGTAATTAGCATTCTAGTATAAACTGCCACGGTGCAGTAATCCTCTACAAGCTTTTTTTTGCCCGTTTAATTTTCTCTAGACAAAAAAAGGGAAAAACGCTTCACTGGGTCAGATGAAAACTGCGCTCATAATCTGGTACATCGAAGGGGCAAAATCAAAGTGCTTGTTCATAATTTATCAGCCCTTAAAAGTACTTGGGACCTTTTTTTGCTCAGTTGGGTGCAATTCTCAGGCACAGCTTGGACAGATCCCTGCAATTTTTAATGGTTTTCCAGAAGTGGTTTGCCATTCCCTGCTTGTTAGGGTTGAAAGGGTGAGGCCCAAGGTTATCAGCTGACCTGTTTTCAAAGGCAGGACTAGAACTCCCCATCTCCCAGTTAACCACATCAAACTGGCTGTTGTCTTGGGAACTTGCAAATTCATTGGATGTGCAGGCTTGAAAAATCACATTCCAAAGTCTAACTCATAAATTGCAATTGGTATTTGAATAGATACAAGGGTGGTGTGATGAGTAGGTTTTGGAAAACTGGTATTGCACAAACCTTATCTTAGAGGGTTGCTACACCAGAAAAAAAGGCTTAGGAATCTTGTTTATAATTCTTGGCTGAAGAGTAGGCTAAAAATACAATTAATCAGATCCTATCATTTCCAAAAATCCACTTCCTCATTCTTAAAAAGATTGTGCACTACGTTTTTACGAAGAAGCATAAGAAGTTTCAGAGCACTTCGAAGCAGCTGGATGAGGAAAGTTTCAAATGTTAAGTGGCAAGCCAGGAAAATTGAAGTATCCATCCATTAATAGGTGAACTTCCAGCTACTCTCAATAAGCAAACTAAAGATTGCAAACCATAAAATATAACACTTCGAGCATTGGGGGGGGGGGGGAGTAACATCAGGCTATTTCAAATGGTGCCCATCAGATGGCGAACATGCAATTGATCAATTTTTGTTTTAACCTTGATTCGAATACTGCAAGTTGCTCAGATTGTACAGAAATGTACCATGTAAGTTGGGGTAATAAATTCTCAACTTTGGCCAAGTCAGTGATCATGATAAAACATGGGAGAACTATTTCTGTAATGGTGTTAAAACGAATTATAGCTTAAGTAATCAATAACATGAAGACTTGCATATAAAATGAACGGTACTGGTCTTTAATACATATATTTCTTTGTAAATATATACAGGTTCACAAAGCCATAAGCCAATGTTAAGAGGGGAAAACAAAAATACCCAATTATCAAGTATCAGTAATATATAAAAAGAACTGACAAAGGCAGAGGAATTCAGGATTATGTTCCTCTTAACGCCTTTTGTTCAGCTAAAGATCCCCAGCCACGGCAGTTGCATCAAGCAGAATCTCCAAAATTTGGCTAAGCAGGGTTTGTTAAAGCAGCTTGTCTGGATTCAAATTAGTAGGTTCATAGATGTCATTATGCGGGTGAAGGTTCGTTCTCCGAGCTTCTGGGTTGGTTTCCGAATATTTCGTTACCAGACTAGGTAACATCTTCAGCAGTGTTTAAGGATCCCCTAAACTAGGGCTCTGCAACCTTGACAACTTTAAGACTTGTGGACTTCAGCTCCCAGAATTCCTCAGCCAGCATAGCTGGCTGAGGAATTCTGGGAGCTGAAGTCCACAATCTTAAAGTTGTCAAGGTCGCAGAGCCCTGCCGTAAATGAACCTTTACCCTCATCCTACACCCGAGCTACAGATATTTGCCACTATTGCTTACATCATTATTTACAAAATAAAGTTCTCACGGCAAACTAAGAAAAACCAAATAACTCAAGTTTGTACTGTTTAATCGCAGATGCAGTTTTGTTCTATAACCCGCACTGTAATTGCTGCTGCAGTCTGCGTTGCATAAAAATTGATGTTATCCATTCAGCTGTGTCTAACTCTTGGCCATTCTAACTCTTGGCCAGGTCTCTCCTCAACTTCCAATCTTGCATTGCTTTGAGTTGTTCTGTGCTCTGGCTGGTTCATTACTGCCGGCCTTCTATCGGACGCTGCTTCGTCTAACACTTTTATTTCTCCAAGCTTGTCCAAGTAGTTTCTCTTCCACAGCAATACTGAGAACAATTCATGCTTTCAGTATTTTCCTTTAAAATAACCTGACGAGGAAAAAGCAAACAAAAATGAGCATATTTTAAGAGTCTAGAACTAGATTTTTGATAGCTACAGATCTCAGTAATTCAATTCAGCAGAAAAATACCCATTAACTCAGAGGTTCCCAACGGGGGGGTGCAAGATGATATTCCGGGGGGGGGGGGGGGGGGACTTGGGTTTAGAAGTTTCAAAATTATAGTGTATATGCATAATTCGTTGCCGTTATTTCAAACTTTTGTAAGGGGTGCGAGAATATATCAGAAGCGTTCTAGAGGCACGGGGTATAGAAAAGGTTGGGAACGGCTGCATTAACTAAAAGCAGGAATTTCATCCCCTTAAGGTCATGCAAAATATGATCCCAATTAACTAATACATTGCTGTTTTCAGTAAATATTGTACTTCATCTAGAGTCGGTTGGACAACTTGAGACCAACTTACAAATAAAATCCTAACATCTGTTTTCATTTTATGAAAACATGCAAGGAACTGTAAATTAGGTTCTTCAGTTCAAAATCCAGAAAGCTCATACTAAGAATAAAACAACATTTAACATGAAGTGAAGCATAGAGTAAGAGTGTTCGACCTTGACAACTTTAAGACTTGTGAACTTCAACTCCCAGAAACCCCAGAAACATTAACACTTGGCTACTTTTAAAACTTGTGGACTTTAACTCCCAGATTCCAGGACTTGGAAGTCTTAAAACATTGTTAAGGCTGGATACCCCAAGCATAGAACAAGGAAAGGAAAGGAAAGGATGCAATCAGAATGTCTCCTGCATGGTTTATCTCCTCAGTCACAGTCCAGAGACTCAGAGAAGCAGTAGGAATATGCAGGCTGCAGACCATGGAGATCCAACTTGCTCTCCAACAGTGTGGAAGGGGACCGTATGTCATGGAGCCCGGAGGCCTACACTCCCATACGCCACATGGACAGAGCTGAGAGAGAAACCTCTCCAGGTGTCCCTGTTGGGGGAATACATCAGAGACCACTGTCATTTCTCCAAGAGGGGGACAATGGAGCAATATACAGATAGTCCTCGATTTACAACCATGTGTTTAATGACTGTACAAAGTTATAACAGCATTGAAAAAAATGATTCATGTCTCAGTTACAACTGTTGCAGCATCCCTAAAGTCGTGCGACAAAAATCAGCAACCAGCATGGCTTTGGACAAGCCAAGTCAATGAGAGGGGAAGTTGGATTCGTTTAACAAATGTGATTCTCTTAACAAATGTGGCCAAAAATAGAAGCAGGATGACTCATTTAAACTTACGTAGCAATAGAAATGCTGGTCCGTTTGTGTCATAAGTTGAGAACTAACCAGATTACCTGTATTCTGATCATAAGCAGAGGAAAAAAAGCTTTTATTAGACATCCTTGAAGACCACCACCCCTGAAATGCTGGTTACAATGTGAACGAGACACAGGAGAAAAAAAAAATCACACAAGTACCTGGGGGGGGGGTTTCCCAAAATATTTCTCCCACACATTTCAAAAATGAGCTGCCACTGCCATCTTCCTGGCTGGGCTTTCAAGCTTGCTGAAATACAGAATCAGAAATACAAAATATGTTAACATCTTCAATCTGTGGCTCTTGCTACATTCCTGGTTGGGTTATAAAGTTTGTGTCTCCTTCACGGTTCTTTGAAGGTTCCATTTTAGTATGCAGAAATGACAGGCATTAAGGATGCAATCAGAATGTCTCCTGCATGGTGTATCTCCTCTGTCACAGTCCAGAGACTGAGAGAAGCAGTAGGAATATGCAGGCTGCAGACCACGGAGGTCCAACTTGCTCTCCAGCAGTGTGGAAAGGGACCGTATGTCATGGAGCCCGGAGGCCTACACTCCCATACGCCACATGGACAGAGCTGAGAGAGCACAACCTCTCCAGGTGTCCCCGCTGGATTATGTGAACCACAAATTGCTGCATTGCTGGAAGTGTGGCTAGTCTTCATGATTTCACATAACTGTAGCTCAAGATAAAACTGAAAAGAAATAGGAGGCCAACAGTATCTTAAAAAGTCACCTCTCCACCTAGAAATCAGCATTTTGGGAAGCCCCATGTGCTATTTCAAGTAGACATTTCCAACAAAAGCAACTTCAGTTACAGATTTTGCAAGAGTCTAATAGGAGAAAAACATTGCACTGATCCAGATTGTTACATCAGAATTCCCAGCAAGAACAATAGCAAGGCACGATTCAGTCAAATCTAAGGCACCACAGATCATACCCTTCCAAGTTTGATTTTGGTTTTAAGCATTGGAGCTAGGATATAGGTGTGCAAGCCTATGCTTGTAACACCACTGTTGTAGGCTTGTTCCTGGTTAAAGTCTTTCAACATACCTGAAATAAATGATCGGGCAATTTATGGTGTTTGTTTCAGTCCAGCTAGAGGCCTGCTATGACACTTAAGAAAACAATATAGTGCTAAAGTTCTATTGCTGAAAATTTATGTTAACAGTGACCTCTTGTTACCTATAGACCCCCAAGGGATGCCAAACTGCCTGTACAGCTAAAGGAGCCCAGGAAATCCCATACCTTCTGCTTTTGAACCAGATTATATTCACAGCATCAAACATTGTCCATGATCTGAAAATGGCCAGAAGGGCAAATAGGGGGATGTATCAAGTGCCATAAGACGTTCCATCAGCAGCAAAGTTCAACCAAACCAGAAGGCTGCCTGCATGGAAAAGAAAGCAGAGTGGGTGACAAAAGTTTAACTGCAACAACAGGTCTGTACTTTTCCCCCAATTTCTTTTATACCACCATTCTTTAAGGGAATTCCAACCAACTACCTACCCCACAACCACATCAGAGTACATACACAAAATTCCAAGTATCCCAAAAGTAATATAACCAGACATATTTGTGTTTGCTTGGAAAGCCATTTTTGCTTGATCAAGTATGTTTCCTGCATGGTTTATCTCCTCTGTCACAGCCCAAAGACTCAGAGAAGCAGTAGGAATATGCAGGCTGTGGACATGGAAGATCCAACTTGTTCTCCAACAGTGTGGAAGGGGACCATACGTCATAGGACAGAAGCCTACGCTCCCATACGCCACAGGGACAGAGCTGAGAGAGTGCCATCTCTCCAGGTATCCTTGTTGGAACCAATCATGTTGAATACATCCCTACATTTATATGAATTTAATTAGAACTATGGGCATCAAAACTTAAAAAATAAAAAGGGAAAGTTTATTAATACCTTTATGCTCCGAAGTGTTCATCTTTGAGTTAAGGAGCATTTTCAGGAGCATCAAACAGGAACCAACAAGGTTCTTGCCTGCAATAAAACTTACATTAGAAATGAATACAACTCTGGAAACAATGTCATAACGCATTTACAGATATAGCCATGCAGCTTTGGGAGCTATAGTATGTGCTTAAAATGTGCACACCTAAAGACAATTATAACTGATTCTATAAATAATGGCTCAAAAAGGCACAATTCAACATAACCCATGATCCAGCCATGCACATAAATGCTTAACTACTAAAACTTCTGAGCACATTAAAGCTCAACTTTAAGCACGCTTTCAGAATAAAGGAACTATTATTTTTATCAAGGAGGCACACATGAGAGTTTGAGTGAAGAAAATAACCCAACTCGCTTCAAGGTCACCATTAATTAATTAGGTAGATTACTGAAGCTTCAATAAACAGTAAACTTTCCCTATTCCCAACCCGATTGTATTTCGAATAATTCTTCACAGAACCTTCTTTTATTCCCTCTAAAAGGACTTAGAGCTAATTCAAAGAAAATAAATATTCAACAGACGATCATCTATTTTGCATCAGTTCTGCATGGGAAAGAGGGGGGGGGAATATCTTTTAATAATAATTCGGGGATGGGCGGACAAAGGCTGAAGTGCATAAATCTGTGTAAGATTCACTTTGCCCTTTTTCAAAACACTTCTTTAAGTTACCTTGATTAAAAATAAATGATTTCTCTTATAAAGTCAAGTCTTCTTTATGCAATTTCTAACGGCCACTGCAATTGTTGCTATTGATGCACGAATATCGAAAGCCGCCCAGAACCGCTATGGGTCGGGGGGGACATAAAGTTAATAAATACATTAATAAATCTGGACGTGCAACGCTAATTAATGTTTTTATGTTATTAAAACATCAACTAGGCCACTGCCGCAACCGCCCTATTTAGCCAGAGATACCATTGACCACGACTCACCTCCTTCCACCACGTGCCAAAGAAAGAACGAAAAGGCCCCGACGCTCCTATTTATAGTTTGCTGAGGATGCCGGGAAAAGAAAATGAAACGAGATTCCCAGAGAAAACAAGGCGGAAACGCTGCGATTGCAAGCACGCCCCCTACTGACCAAAGGCTAGCAGCTCTCCTAACAAGAAAGGATTTTTCCCTCTAGTTTTTCTCAGATTTTCTATCGAATTGCTAGAAGAATATAATGTACTTTTTCTTGATTGTTTTACAATGCAAGGATCTATTTTTCAAACCTCAAAAATAAGGTTTTCCCCAACCTATCTTTGTATTGGACTATACTTCTAGACACTAAGATGATTAGAACTATTAACCAGTGGAACAACCTGCCTCCAGAAGCGGTGAATGCTTCAACACTGGAAGTTTTTAAGAAGAGACTGGACAGACGTTTGTCTGAAATGGTATAAGGCAGGGGTCTTCAAACTTGGCCCTTTTATGACTTGTGGACTTCAACTCCCAGAATTCCTCAACCAGCATACCTGACTCCTGGTATAAGGTTTCCTGCCTGAACGGGGGTTGGACTAGATGACCTCCAAGATCCCTCCCAACATCATCATCATCATCATCATCATCATCATTATTATTATTATTATTATTATTATTATCATTATTATTATCATTATCATCATTATCATCATCATCACTACACACCCTCTTTACGGAATTACCTGTTTTCTTTGTTACCTTCTGGGAGGAGGCTCCGTAATATCCAAAGCAGAACATCCAGATTCAGTCAGTTTCATTCTGTAAGACGAAAATGCACACACACACACACACACACAGACAGACACACACACACACACACACACAGGAAAAGCCCCATTTATAACAAAAGTCTTCCAAGACATAGAAAAGCCAAAGAAAATTGCTCAAGCAGCAAAAAATAAAAAGTAACACCATCTCTGTATTTTGTTTTGTTTTTTTTTTCTTCTCTCACTCAAAGCTGTCAGATAAATAGCCTCCAGCAGACTGGCCTGGGCTTCAGTTTAAAGAAAAAGCAATAATGTTCCATCAGAGATCTGAGTGGCTCTAGTTGTTGCAAAAGCAAAAACAATGAATGCAGCCTGTTAATTTACAGAAATAGCTTTCCAGGGGCTCTAGACCAGGGGTCTCCAACCTTGGCAACTTTAAGACTTGTGGACTAGACGGGCTAGAGACAAAGGGGTAAAATTAATTACATCTGTTTAACCAGCTTAAGTCAGGGAAGCCGACATGTTACACCCGTTAATAGCCTTCGTGAAACATGCTAGCCAAAGTCAAATAACAAATACACAAAATTAAGCTTCCAGATTACAGAACGGTGTAAAACTGTATAAAAACATGTATTCAATAAATCAATTTGCCAGCTGACCTGGAATTCATTGCTGCTGTTACTAGTAGCATTGGCTTCCAAAACAAACCAACCTTCTTTCTGATATGCTCTTCATTTCATCGTATATAGCGTGTTTAAATGTGTGTTACGTATGTATACACTTTTGAGAACAAGCAAATAAATTTTATTTTTAATGTGTGCCAATGTGCCCACAGTAAAAATGACAATAAAGGTCTGTCTGTCTATTTGTCTCTGTCTGTCTCCTAGAAGTGGCTGAAAGTTTTAGTGTTAAGAGATAATGGATTGCTTGACCTGTTTAGATCAAGGAGTGAAACTTCAAAGAGATTCTAACAACATATCTGAAGACTGACCAGTAAACATAGTCACCTTGGAAGTGATTTTGGTTGATTTTTTTTTTTTACTTCTACCAACATTCCATTTAAAACAGACATGTTCAATCTTTTGACTTGCCTGGTCCTCACTGAGTGAAGAGGAATTGTCTTGGGCCACGTATAAAATATACAATCAATGTACATAAATATCAGTTTAAAAAAATCACATAATAACATTAAAGGTTTGCAATCTTTTGGGGCCGCATCACTAGCTGTCCAGGGCTCTATGCCATGCCCGATCTAAAAGAAATTAAATGTAGCTAGCATCAAATTAGCAGCTTCAACATCCCCCAATGTACTGTGAGAGCATAGGCTTCACCATGGAATTTTTAAATTAAGCCCCAAATGGTTAGGCTTACACAATACATGTATATATATATTCGTCATGGTATTCCTTTTATGTGCAAGCAACATTATGCAATTGCGGAAAGGTGCAAGCAATACATTAAGCACAAGCCATAATTCACAGCAGTGTTTCTCAACCCTGGAAGTTTAAAATGTCTGGATTTCAACTCCCTGTATTCCCCAGAGTGCTGGGAATTCTGGGATTTGAAATCCACACAAGAAGTTGCTACGGTTGAGAAACACTGATTTAGCACAATACACCAAAAAGTTCATGCAATAAATCATGCCTAAACTAAGCAATTGTGTTTTACACCAACCCTATTGTATCCCCCCATCCAGTGGTGGGATTCAGCCGGTTCACACCACTTCGGCAGAACCGGTAGCTAATTTTTTGTTGCCCAGGCCCAGAATGGACTTCCGGAAGCGGCATCCACACAGAGAACCGGTTGTTCTCATATTTGAATCCCACCCACCCCTCAATCCTTTGAATGTGCGTTTGGTAGTTCATTAACAAATTCAGTGAAGTAACTATGTTGACAACTTCAGGAACCTTGCCTGCAGAAGCCAGTTAAAATGTTGTAGATTTTTTTGTTAACATCTACCGTAAATCATCAGGCACTTCATTAAGAATATGATGAGGTTTTGAAGAACACGAAAACAGAGCACACAGGTATTATTGGGAACACAAAAAGGCCCTTGGATATTGAAACAGAGATTGCAAGTATTTCAATAGAAATGATTTTTATTATTTATTTAATTTAATTTTTATTTAATTTAATTTATATGCCGCCCTTCTCCCGACAGGGACTCAGGGCGGCGCACAACATATTTAAAACCAGAACATATATACAATCCCCCCCTTAAAACCGAATTAAACCGAATTTTAATGTTGCGTCTTCCGAATATTTAAAACCCAATGTAAAATCCACCCTAGGTCAGGTCCGCTTGCTGGAAGAGCCAT
>NW_015386722.1:90782-112719 GCF_001527695.2 Protobothrops mucrosquamatus
GGGCCCTCCAGAGATCATTGACCAACGCGACCAATGCCGTTTCCGTGCTGTGCCCCGGCCTGAAACCCGACTGGTATGGGTCTAGATAGACAGTTTCATCCAGGTGTCGAGGGAATTGCTGTGCAACCACAGCATAATCCCATTTCCTATCTACCTGCAGAGGTAGATACTCAATCAGTCTCAAATAAATCTACGAATAAGCACCCCTGTTGTTACTCATTAAAAAACCATATGCGCTAGGGTGGGGAAGAAGAAACAGAACAAAAGGCAAGGAGAAGGTTTTTTTCCTAAAAAAAAAATTTATTTCATACAATCTTGTTGATAGGAAGACAACACAATGATTTCCTTAATAGAGATTTTATACATCATGAAAAAAAACTGCTCAGAACAAGAGTACACTGGCACTTATCCCACAATCCCACATCAAAATCTTTTCTCCTTACATTGTAAGGAAAAACTGCTCCTTACAAAGACAAGGCCCCATTCTCCTCCCTTCACAGGGACGCCAGGAAGGCAACTGGCATCGGCTGGAATGAGAGTTAGGGGGTGTGAAGGCAAGCTTGCCGTGCCTTGCATTCCCCCAGGCTCACCCACGGGAGGACCAATTCTTAGAGAGAAAGAAGATAAGAAGCGCCTGGATCCAGGCTAAGCTACCTACTGCCCTTAATCGCCACCGAAAGCAGTCAGAACTAAAAAGGGGTTTATTCAAGAAGACTGGACCCAACTGACTGCACAATGTTTTTAAGATATCTGAATCCTTCCTCTTCTGTCTGGGTCGTCCTCCTCCAAGAAAGGTGTGTAGTTGCAAAAGTAGCAGCAAAACAAACAAACAAAAAAAAGGTCTTCTTCCAGCTTGAGGAAGCACAGCAATATCAGCTTCCAGCTCACATGCATCTATAAGCTTCTACGCGTGTGACCTTTTACAGATGTGTGAAGAGATGTGCCACCAAACCAATCCTCGAACACAGAACCAACATCTAATACATGTCCCAATTCCCACTTTTGTATTTCTCGCCCCCCCCTACATCTCCTCACTCCAGCGTCATAGGACACGCATCTCAGATGTGGCGATACCATTCAGAACCATTCCATAAAATCTATTAATGCCATGCCATCTTTCCTTTCCTTTCCTTAAAAGTTGAGTTTAAGCCCTTTGTAGAACATTACGTTTCAGTACGTTTTGCTACAAATCTAAGAAAGGGCAAGTTCCATATTAATTTCAGGAAGTTGCTTTTTAAAATAAAAGAAGCCACGATTTTCAAAAATACAGTATATTCCACATCATCTGCTTCTTAAAGGCAACTCATTTCAGGCTTTGCAGTTCCTGTTAAACAGGCCTAAAGGTGCATCCCTTCCCCACAGAAAATTCGGTCTCTTAGCTTTATAGCAAATTTGAGTGACGAAGGGAGCTTCTTGCCCTCCATTTTTTAAAAAAATTATGTTCCCCCCCCCAAGATGCAGCATATACCATGTTAGAGCTCAACAATTCTTCTGCTAGACAACATACGATTGGTCAGTAGTGATTCTGCAAATTAGTAACTCAAAAAAAAAAAAAAAAGCCCCTAAGCACCTTTCCCAAATCTCCAGTAATGTGTCAGTTAAAAGTTTCTTCTGGGTACAGCATAATGTAAGTACGTGCACGCTTCTCATTCCACAGCTCAAGTCTGCTCCGATAGTCTCGCTTTCCTTTGAGTCAGGGATATTAAACTGTTCAGAATTAGGCAGAAGACAAGGAACCAAGGGGCATCATCCGTTTGTATTGCCATATATCTGAGGTATAATGCTTTCGATTGTGACCTGCCCCGCTGTGTGATCTCGTGGCACTTGTGACAAATTTCCTTTCAATGAAATGCTAACTTTGGGACAAGGGCGTTCCCATCCCTGGCCCATTTCTTGCTGAAGAGAAACTTTTCTTCTAGTTATGTGAACGAGGCTAATCTCAAACAAGCCTCAAGATTCCTCTTCAACTTCTGAGAAAGGAAATGATAAACATGGCTAGTTCGCTTCTCCTCCAGTGACTGATCGTGCTTCTTGCTGTTTTTCTTTTTTAAAATAAAAAAAATTAAAAAATCCTCAAGGCCGATGATATCTGCAAGACAGGTATAAAGAATCAAATAATTATCTATCCATCCATCCATCCATCCATCCATCTACCCATCTCTCTCTCTCTCTCTCTCTCTCTCTCTCTCTCTCTCTCTCTCTCTCTCTCTCTCTCTCTCTCTCACACACACACACACACACACACACACACACAACGTAACCCTGGTACAACAATCACTTAACAACACATAGAAAAACAGACAATATAAAAAGATAAAATCCAGATTAAAATAAAAATTATAAAAACAAATATATCGACCCTAGGCAAAAGGAGGATAAGAATGGCACTTCTCTGCCAATCCCAGGTGTTATTACAGGATTTCTAGAGGGGTTTTCTTTAGATGTTTTTAACCTGCCTTTATTATTTTTATAAATAACCCAAGGTGTGAACATACGTGATACTCCCTTCTCCTCCTATTTTCCCCAGTTCAATAATCCTGTGAGGTTGCTGAGAGAGAGGGACTATCTCAAAGTCACCCAGCTGGCTCTTTCATGTCTAAGATGGGACTAGAACTCACAGTCGCCTGATGATTGGCCCAAAGTCACCCAGTTGGCTTCCATGCTTAAGGCAGGACTAGAACTCACAATTACTAGTTTCTAGCCTGGTGGTTTTAACCACTAGACTATAACCAGGTCTTGAGGGTTTTCCAGAACATCAAAATAGATGGAGCTAATCTAAATTCAGGAGGAAGAATGTTCCACAAGGCATTGCAGAGAAGGCATATATACTGAGATATATGGTTGCTAATTGACGGTATCACAGAATGCCTTCTCTGCTAGATCGAATGGGAAAGGCTGATGTAACCAAGGACAGGCAGCCTCTCACATAGTCCAGATTTGGAGATGGGAACTCTCTGCAAAATGCACATGCCAAAAACCTGAAACTTTAAATACTCTTCCAGGCCTATTTCCAAATAAATCTGCAAAAACTAGGTTGTGCTGATTACAGCTATGCCGCATGACCATGGCTCAGCCTGAAGTACAACCTATTCTAAATATAAGGGAGATTTAGTAGGTCAGAAGCTAAGTTCTGCCCATGGTGTGGCATGAACCTGACCCTCCTGCTATGGGGAGAGAGTCCACCTGAGCAACCGCCTCTTAGCATACCGAGTGAACTGCTTGCTCTCTTCATGCACTTCCATCTCCGAGCTCTTGAATTCGTTCAGCTCCTTCCGGATGGCAGCCTATATAAAAGGGGCAGAGAAATCCCATCAGTTCCCAGTTTCATGGTCGTCTGGACACTATCCAAACAGTCCACCGAGACGATCAGAAAAGTCCATGGGGAAGCCAGATTCACTTAACGCCCTTGTGACTAACTTAACAACTGCAACGATTCGCTTAACAACGGTGGCAAGAAAGGTCATAAGATGGGGCAAAACTCACTTAACAACTGTCTCCCTTAAGCAACAGAAATTTGAGGATCAACTGTGGCCTTACGTTGAGGACTGCCTGTACATGAATGTGTCTACGTGTACACACACACAGACACCCTCCCACGCACCGTTTTTTATGGTCACCCTAGCAGTCAGTTCCCCATTTGGGGTCTAGCTCAGGAAGTATCAGTCTGCAGGAGTGGGAGGATAGCTGGTTGGGAAGGTCATGCGATGCAGCAAGAAAGGAAACGGTGGGGAGAAGGGATCTTGATACTCAGCAGTGGTGAGCAAGAGGATAAAAATCTTTATTTAGCCCTGCTATTAATATTAACGTAGCAACACAAGATATACGTTAACAATAAAGAGCTTTGGGTCCTCCAAATACTGCTATCTGAACACCAAGTTCCAACCCTTTGTCACTGGCTACGCTCACTGGTGTTGTGAGTAGTTATAAATTTATAAATGTTTGGGAAGACTCAGATTCTCCATCCCAGTGTAGATGATGCTTTATAGTAGTTTATAAAGTTGATATTCTAAAACTGATGGAGGGGGGAAAACTGCAAGACAACAACAACAAGAAAAGGTGACAGAAAAGATATATATATATATATATATATTTTCTCTGATGCATGCTTGGGCTTCATTAGAGTAAAGGATGACAGGATTGCATCAAAGGCTGTTAAAAATAGCTCCGGTCTTGAAAACAGTCCTGGGAATAAAAAAAGGCAGCTGAGGACAAAAGTGGAAGTGGAGCAATGTTCAGCCCTGTGCTCACAAAAGAGCATAACTAGATCGCTTATACACCTAGTAGCTGTAATACAGCAAGCTAGGTTAAATGAATATCAAACCTATTTGGGGGTTGGCTCTGAGAGTTAATTAAAGCCAGCTTGTTTTGGAAAATCAATGAATGGGAGGGGGTATATAATTTTTATTAAATACATTTTTAAAAGAAAAAAAACAATACCAATTTTAAAAGGGAAAAGTAAGGGAAATAAATTAATATGGGGGAAAGTATAAAGAAACAAATAGGGAAGAGAAAGGAGGGCAGGACAGGGCAGGATGATGGGGATGGGGGATGAGGATGAGGATAAGAATGAGGATAGGAGGAAGGGAAAAGGTTCAATGAATTGTATAAACCTAGAACATGTATTAATTAAAATGCTTCTGCATTCAAGGTGCTGGTTATCGCCTATAAAGGCCTGGCGGTTTAATGGGCCACCTATTTCTGAAAGTTTCAGCCCTGCAGTGATATCAGGTAGAGCAGGTGTGCTCTGGGTTCCTTCGATTAAGCCATGGCACCTAACAGGACCCAGGAAGCACCTCTTCCTTATTTCAGCACTTGCCCTCTGGAACACTACCCTCCCAAAAATCTATATGGCTCCCCATGATGACATTCCAAGCATCTTTGAAGACTGAGGTCTTCTCCCAGGCCTGGGAGTAGCGTGGGCAGTGAGCCTCTTTCTGGAGGTTTGTTATTATAGTCATTTTGTGTATGTGTGCTTCTTATTTTTTTTGAACTTTAAACTGCCCTGTGTTGTTTGGAGTTGGGCAGTCTCTAGGTTTTAACAATTAATTATTTAATAACCAAGCTGGCCAGGTGGAGGCTTAATTATGTGAACATGGCAAAAGCAGGACTAGAGGGAGGCTAAGCAGAGAGTTTTTAACTTTGTAATTTTAACGTTTACTTTGTCCTTTTACCTTGTCAGCAGGAGTGAGTTTTGTCCACGGCTTGTCTGCTCTCCTGTCATAGTCATGGGCATCGGTTACCTCCACGTATTCATGAAATCTCAGGATCTTTCTGGCCTGTAGTTCAGCCACAGTAGGCCTTTGGCTAAGCTAAAAGGCAGAGAGAGAGAGAGAAAATCTACGTACTAAAGTCATCACTCAATACTCTCCTACACAAGTGGAAGTGAGTGTAACAATGCCTTGATATCTGTGTAATGTCACACTTCCTGGACATTGCACAGGGGCAACAACACAGGAAGGCAGAAATGCTTGGGTGCAATTGTCCTTTGCAAAGTCTTATAATAACAGTTTTGCAAGACTAGGTTGCAAAGGCTTAACTTGAAAGTCATGAGTATGCCAAACCCATCATTCTCACACGGCGGTGACTAGCTAACACTGCAAATAGCAGTGTTACAATAATAAGGCAAGTGTGTCACTTACTTCCATTTCCTTCTGGCCTTTAAAATCTCCAGGGATAAATTTTCAAAATAAGCCTTTGCATGTCTCATTTCCTCAAACCAGCAGCCTTCAGATTTATTGGGACTACCAAATGGTTGGGATTTTTGAAAAGCTGAAGTCCTAATGCTTCTTTCTGGAGGGCACCAGTTTGAGGAAAGCTGAGATATATTGAGCAAAATCTCATTTCAGGGTTCTGAAAGTCTAATACTTGAAGTGGTTAAAGCCAGAAAGGGAAAGACATAGAGAAACTTTGGGGAATGCAGTTTATATACCCATTTGGGGCTCACACTGACTGTATACCCATCATTGCAAAAAATTCAAAGCAGGCGTTGGGTTAAGGCAGTGTTTCTCAGCCTTGGCAACTTGAAGTATGGACTTCAACTCCCAGAATTCTCTAACCAGCCATGTATAATGCATCTCTGAACGGAGTCAGACCAGATTTTTCCTATTCTTTTCATCTTCTAGAGCACAGGCTTGGCAATAGCCTCCTGACCCACAGCAGGCCAGAGTCTAAAGCTCTTAGCACTGTACTCTGAATGAACATCTCAGGATAAATACTGAATAAATCCTGCAACACCTCTGTAGGTGGTGACATTCTCTGTAGGGTCACCACCTACAGGTTGCTCTGTAAACGGGAGAACATCTGGAGTATCTCATACCTTTCGAGTGAGCCTCCTTTTTATTTCCCTCTTCTCAGCCTGCCGATCAGCCTCATTTTTTGCTGCCAAAGAGGAGGAAAAATAAATAAATAAAGATGCTGAAATCTCTTTCCAGGTTAGTTTCATGTGGACTATGATTAGATAAGGCCTCAGATGTGTATGTGTGCACATGTTGAGCAAATGATTTCCCTAAGACTAGTCTTGTGCACTTTAGGAACTTAAGTCGGGGAGATTTCATAATACATAAATATGGGCCATGCATTTACGTGCATTTATTCCCAGTAAAAGTCACAGTAAATTTTCTATCTAAATGGCCTTGGGATTCAGCAGGTACTGGATGTCTTTATCAAAATGAGACATGCATCATAAGTTCCCCATCAGTTTCTATACTGTGTACAGGTTGTCCTCCATTTACTACCATTTGTTTAGCAGTGGTTCAAAATTATCACAACATTGAAAAAAGTAATTTATAACCAGTCCTCACTCTTATGACCACTGCAGCAACCCCATGGTCACATGATCAAAATTCAGCTGCTTTAGCAACCTGGATGCACTTATGAGGGTTGCCGTGTCCCAGGGTCAAGCGATCACTATTTCTGACCTTCCCAGCTGCTTTCCAACAAGCAAAGTCAGGTCGCTTAACAACCTGTGCTTCACTTAACAACTGCAATGATCTGCTTAACAACCATGGCAAAAAACATCATAAAATCAGGCATGATTCAATTAACAACTGCTTTGCTTAGCAATGGAAATTCCCATCCCAAATGTGATCATACAGTAAGTTGAGGAGTATCTGTACAACAACAGTATCAACTATCTGGTAGACAAGCATAAGGGAAGTCTTGAGTTGCCGTTACTTACGCTGAAGTATATTCCTTTGCTCCAATTCTTCTGCCGTTGGTCTCTGGCTTAATCGCCTTTTTATTTTTTTAAAAGAAAAACATTGTTTTAGGCAAAGGCAAGTACACAAAGGCTTCGCAGTAGTCATAATAACAATGTCATATTTTTAAAGAAGTATTTTGGCTTTGAAGGCAAAAAAGATGCTCTGGAAAGTGTAGGGCGGGGGTAGGCAACCTTGGCTCTTTTATGACTTGTGGACTTCAACTCCCAGAATTCCTGAGTCAACATGGCTGATTCAGGAATTCTGGGTATAGAAGTCCACAAATCATAAAAGAGCCAAGGTTGCCTACTCCTGGTAGGGGCATAAACCTTGCACTGGTTTGCAATTCTTCGAATTCAGCTGGCTTCCAACAAGCAAAATCAATGTGGGGGAAGCCTTCTCTATAGGATTATATGGGGACTGTGGGGCCCAGCTGCAGAATGACTGGGAAAGGTGTGGCTGCTGTAAGAGCTGCCAGACAGGTGCTACATGAGCCCACCTCCTGTTCCAAAACTGTGTTTTTGCTCTTGAAGCCAAAATGTTGCACAATCCTATCTTCCTGAAGAAAAGCTTTCCCCTGTAATGACACAAAACACTGTAAACGGCCACAACTCTAGTTGTGCCTGAACTGTTGGAAAAAAGCCCTGGAGCCTCAAGGTCACTCAGCCACAGCTGGCGGAGTACAAACTCTTCAAGTTAAGAATTGGAGTTATATATATAAAAATGTCAGAACATTAAACAGCATATTGACATCAGGATTTCCCTAAATCACTTTGTTACAATCCATGGTCCAGATTAAGATACCATTTCCCACTTCTGATTGCACGTGTATCTTATTTAAAAAAAAGAACTACTCTTCCCCTGAAGTCAACCATGGGAATTTTATGGCTCTGCAGAAATTGTGGTGCCTATGGATAATACTCTTTAAAGATAAACGGAACAGTGGAACCACCTGCCTCCAGAAGCGGTGGATGCTCCAACACTGGAGGTTTTTAAGAAGAGACTGGACAGCCATTTGTCCGAAATGGTATAGGGATTCCTGCCTGAGCAGGGGGTTGGACTAGAAGACCTCCAAGGTCCCTTCCAACTTTTTATGTTGTTGTTGTTGTTGTTGTTATAAATGTCCTTAGTAACCCAGGTAGACCAAAGCCCTGTTCATAAGACTGCCAGGACCTAAACAGGTAACAGGGCTGCATACCTTTAAAACTGGGGAATATGGTCTGGATGATAAGATAAGATAACCTTTATTGTCATTTTTTTTACTGTGGGCACAATGGCACACATCAAAAATGAAATTTAGTTGCCCGCTCTCAAAGTGAAACACATACATGACACACACCTAAACATACTATATACAACATAATGGCAAACATAGCCATGATCGTGGGGTCCTTGGTGCTCTCTGAGGCTGGTGGTTTTCTTGCAAACGTTTCATTACCATACTAGGTAACATCATCAGCACTAACCAGTTGAGTAATGAAATCTCTGCAAGCAAATCACCAAGCTCGGAGAGCCCCCCGGTTCAATCCTGAGCTGCAAATATGGGTACCCCCATGATCCTTGAGGACAAAGGAGCCCAAACAACGTGTTGCAAGTAAGCCAAATGCTTGCTTTTACTGACTTTAGCCCTTCCTACCTGATTAGCGTTGTCCCAATCTGCTGTCGGATTTCATTCCACTCTTCCTTGCTCTTCCGAGGGAAAGTGCTCTCTCTTGGCAATTCCTGCCGGGAAGCCAGGTTTCCCAGTTTCATAGCCAAGGTGTCTTTCCTCTTGACTTTATTGGCCAGGGCCGCTAGGGAAAACAAGACAGCAAATGCTCACAAGACAATCAAAAGCAACTGAGGCATTTCTTGATCAAATTTAGAGAACCACCCAACACCATAAAGTCTTGGGAGCGTACAAACCAAAATAAAAAAAAGAATAATGTACATCTAGAAGAGAAACACGTACAAAAAAAGGAAACTAATATACAGGGAGTCCTTGACTTACAACAGTTCATTTAGTGACCGTTCAAAGTTACAACGGCACTGAAAAAGGGGACTTATGATTGTCTTTCACACTAACCATTGCCCCATGGTCATGTGATCAAAATTCAGACGCTTGTCAACTGCCTCGTATTTATGACGGTTGCAGAGTCCCGGGGTCATGTGATCCCCTTTTGCGACCTTCTGACAAGCAAAGTCAATGGGGAAGCCGGGTTCACTTAACAGCCATGTTACTAACTTCACAATTGCAGTGATTCACTTAAAAAGCGTGGCAAGAAAGGTCGTAAAATGGGGGAAAACTCACTTAACAAATGTCCGACTTAAGAACAGTGGCAAGAAAGGTTGTAAAATGGGGCAAAACTCACTTAACAAATGTCTCCCTTAGCGACAGAAAATTTTGGCTCAATTATGGCTGTAAGTCGGGGACTACCTCTACATCTAACTATGCCTAAATCTTTAGATTCTGTTCCAGTTCTGCATTCATGATAGGTGGTAGGGCAGTCGGGGCGAACCTTTTAGAGACCAAGTGCCCAAACTGCAACCCAAATCCCACTTATGTATCGCCAGGTGCCGGGTGGGCGTGGCTATGGTGGAAATGGTGGGCGTGGTGGGCGTGTCCAACTCAATGTTGCTCTGGCAGGTGGGGCAGTGGGCAGGAGGGCATCTTGCCCAGTGGGTGGGAGGTTTGGGGGGAGGCTCCTGAGCTCCGCAGCTCTTCCGAGGGGGGGAGGAGGGGCTGTGCTGGGATTGGGGCTCCTCGTGCCTTCCGCTGCCCACCTGCGCTCTTCTGCCGAAGATGCCGCGGCTCCGCTTGCCTGGCAGGGCAGGGGTACACTCACACATGGGGACGCACATAAGGCTGCTGTCTCACTTTCCGTGCCTGCTTCCGCCGAAAGTTGCTCCCTTTATAGCAGTGATGGCGAACCTTTAAGAGACTGAGTGCCCAAACTGCAACCCAAAACCCACTTATGCATCATCAAGTGCCGGGTGGATGTGGCCCATTGGCTGGGTGTGGCCAATTGGGTGGGCATGGCTGCGGTGGTAATGGAAGACTGGGTGGGACTAAAAAGTTCAATCAGTTGCGGACCTGCGCCTTTTTCGCCGAGCCCTGAAGGCCCATCTATTCCGTGCGGCCGGCCTGGCGTAGTTTGATTATGTTTTAGTGGGGGTTTTGTATGGGGTATTTTAGAGCAGGCCTGTTATTTAATTTGATTTTAGAACAGAAACTTGCGTATATTTATCGTGGTTTTTATTATCGCCTGTTCACCGCCCTGANTCCAACTTTGCGAGATTTTTTTTTCCCCGCGAGAAATTGATTGATTGATTGAAACTTTTTTTTTTGCACACGGCGGCAGAGGCTTAAAGCGAAAAGGTTTTATAAAACCCAGCTGAAGGCCCAGGACTGGGGCGACGGCGCGCGTGCCCACAGAGAGGGCTCTGAGTGCCGCCTCTGGTTCCCGTGCCATAGGTTCACCACCACTGCTTTATAGCCTCTTGCCTATTCCCAGACTGCACATGTGCAGAGAGCTGCGCATGTGCAGCTCTGCGGAAACCTGGGCATGCGCGGAGAGGAGGAGGGAGCATCTCGGCCCAGCAGTGGCACGCGTGCCATAGGTTCGCCACCACGATGGTAGGGAATTAAGGCTGATTGATGTATTATTTGGGGCAAAAAAATGTTCAATTACAATCATACTTTTTGTTGCTTTTCCTAGCCAGTCCATAGTTCTGACATAAGTAGAGTAAATGTGATCTTAAAGGCAGGGAAGAGGAGACTCTTACTGTTGTGGCTTTCGTCTTCATCTTCCTCCTCCTCCTCTTCCTCCCTGTACAAAATGGGTCCCTCTGAATCCGAATCACTTGGTCCCTCGTCTTCATCCTGCACTGTCTGCAGGATCAGCCTAGGAATAACCGCAACCATTGGGGCGTCTCCAATGTAAACATGGTGATTGGAAGGACATGCATCTCCTGAGCCATCTTCCTCCTCCTCCTCCTCTTCTTCTTCATCGTCTGGACTATCAAGTAAAGGACACACAATTATTCCCATTATATAATAACTACTATTGTTATGAGGCATTAATCAATAGTTCTAGAACTACCCTAGCAAAAGGACCAGTGGATGGCCTGCACAGTAGCCTAATACTGTATATCACAAGAGATGACCGATGTGTAATATTAAAAATGTTATAGGGACACTTCCCTCCACAAGGAAGATGATCTGATATTATAAATTCCAGAACTCGTTTAGCCGTTCTGACCTGAATTCTAGAAGCTATCATCCCAACAATAAGGACGTGCAATAGATTGGAAAATGTTTGGTTTGGAGAATCCAAAGATGCCCATTTACTTGTTTTTAATTCTCTTCTGAAAGAAAAGGATCCTTTCTCAGCTATTAATACTGGAGGCATAGGAGCAGCCTATGTACTGGGAACCCCACAGAAAAATTCCCCCATGCCAAGGACCCAATTAGGATAAGTCCCCACTGTCTGCTATCTGACCTGGAAAAATTATCTCACTTAACGTAATGAGATATTTTTCAAAAGCAAATGGTTCTATACCTATCTATTTGTCTGTCTGTCTGTCTATCATCTATCTATCTATCTATCTATCTATCTATCTATCTATCTATCTATCTATCTATCTATCTATCTATCTATCTATCTATCTATTTCTAATCTATCTATCTTAATCTATAGTCTATTTATCATTTATCTAATCTATAATCAATTTATTATCTATCTATCTATCTATCTATCTATCTACCTACCTACCTACCTACCATCTATCTCATTTAGGTACTGCCTACCTCACTCTCTGAGTGAAATTACCAAGAGAAAAGAATTTAAGTGTGGTATTATCAGCCCTTCAAGTACCGTACTCCAGACAAGAAACCAAAACCCTAAGTACTAACACTACAGGTATTGTAAGGTTACAGTAACAGAATCTTGCAAGTCTGAAAGTACTTCTCCCCTTCTTTATCTTTACTTTCCAAAGAACTACGGAGGGTCCTGGCTGTAGCTCTTCTTTCTGCCTCACAGGGGTTACTCTCACTAACCATTACAGGTATTGGTTTGAGGGCAGGTTAACAAACTTTGTTTACTTTATTCTGGCTCTATTTGCTTATAACATACAATCTCTACCTCATCTGGATACATGACTCTGGGGGTATGTGTGTGTTTGGGAATTCTCAAATTCCAGTCTAGTCTATTATAGCCATTCCCTTCACCTCATTCTTGGTTGCATTTTGCAACCAATCTTGTACAGTACTGCACAAGCATATCAACTGCCGAGAGACACCATGCTTGTCTGCCGTCCCAACAAAAATTAAAATGCAAAACAGGTCAATATGATTATTTCCCAATCTTTACACAGCTTAATTCTTTCAGTTTAGATTTATAGCAATTTGATTCTCAATTCGCAGAAGACCGGGATAAAATTAAATTTGGTAGTTTGTGGTTTAGCCTATTCTGGGATCAGCCTTGGCCTTAGCACGTGATATGAATTGGTCATCCTGTTTAGTCATCATATATGGCTTCTTTTTTTAGCTTCAGCATATTATGTGAATTGTGGTTTTTTTTTTTATTTACCAAAGCTTAGGATTGGGTATATTGCATGACCCCAGCCAACAAATCAATCACTTGTAAATACTTTTAGGTATCCTTCTCCACCCTCGTGCCCTCATGATGTGCTGGATTACACCATTAATCATTTCCAGACAGTATAATTGATCTCAGGGAAGGTCACCCTAATGCCGGCTTTTCACAAAGCATACTCAGTATCTCCACTGAGAACATTCCTAGACAGGTAGTCTAGTCCTCGACTTATAACAGTTCATTTAGTGACTGTTCAAAGTTATAAATGTGACCATTTTTCATACTTATGACCACTGCAGCATCCCCATGATCACGTGATTTACATTTGGATGTTTGACAAATGAGTCACATTTATGTCAGTTACAGTGTCAAGGAGTCACGTGATTGATCCCGTTTTGCGACCTTCTGACAGACAAAGTCAATGGGGAAGCCAGATTCACTTAACAAACTAAGAACTAAGGGTTTCCTGCCTGAGCAGGGGGTTGGACCAGATGACCTCCAAGGTCCCTGTATTATTATTATTATTATTATTATTATTATTATTATTATTGTTGTTGTTGTTGTTGTTGTTATTATTATTATTATTATTATTATCTGCCGGCTTTTCACAAAGCATACTCAGTATCTCCACTGAGAACATTCCTAGACACCTAACAAATGTGGTGAGAAAAGTCGTAAAATGGGGCAAAACTCACTTAAGAAATTTCTCACTTAGCAACAGAAATTTTGGGCTCAATTGTGGTCGTAAGTTGAGGACTACCAAGATGTGGTTTAAATCTGCACTTGTCACTAATTTTTAACAAAAAGAAAAGTTTACACTTGAGAGGAAACACAAAAAAGGAGAGCAATCTGACCACGCCCGGCTTCTGACTAGCAAACCAAAGTGTGACTCACACTTTCAGCAGCTCGATAGTCACAGGTAGAGACCTTGTCCTGCCTACTGCTCCATTCTCCTCGCTGGAGCCTTCGTTCTCGAAGAGCAGAGAATGAGCCCTGTGTGAGCCTTCGGCAGGTGGGGTTGCTGGCAGAGGGCTAGTCAAGGCCTGCTGGATGCGGATGTGCAGCGGGAGCTGGGACAACCGAGGAGGCCCTTGAGGTTCTCCAAACCCCCGCTCGGCCACTCTTCTGGCTGGATCCATCATGGATAGACTTTCTTGTTGACTCCCCATCCGAAGTTCTGCAGAAAAGGGGGGCTCTGCTCCATAGAGGGAGCTAGGCAGTGGAGCGTTGAGGGGTTCTGATGGAATGTGAGGAGGCAGGGAGGTTGAAGGAGCAGCTGGAGGGAGAGTTGAGATCATGTGTGGAGGTAGCGAGGAAGGATAGGACGGCATGATCCTCTCAGTAGGGGATTTGGGAGCAACGGCGGAGGATTCTAGCAAGGAAGGTACATTCAGCGGGAGGCCCCTCTTGGGAGGCAGAGGTGGTGAAGGCTTCAACAGCGATGTGCCACTGTTAATCACCTGAGATAATTCAGCTGAAAAGGAAGAGAAAGCCATTACATTGGGTGACAATGAAAATCCTTATCATAGGCTGGATCAGCTCTGCAAACATAGGACCTTTCTAAACCTTAAACCTGTGTGAGAAGCGAATATGTTAAGCACCTAGAAGACCATTCACAGACACAGGATAGACATCCTATTGTTAAGTTGTTAAATCACCAGCTGCTAACTACCGAAATTGCTTTGCATACCTTCACCATTTAACTCAGATATATCCAACCTTGGCAATTTTAAGACATGTGGACTTCAACTCCCAGAATTCCCCAGCCAGCTATACTATGCTGGCTGGGGAATTCTGGGAGTTGAAGTCCACAGGTCTTAAAGTTGCCAAGGTTGGACACTCCTGATTTAACCAGAGCTGTGTCACATTTACTGGATGTAATGTTTCATTATTTTGCCCTAAAGTAAGATTTCCAGTTAAGTCTGTTTTATTAAAAACACTGAATCATCTCATGAGGCTTTTATTTCCCCCACCCCACCCAAGACAAGATACAAACACTTGAAATATACCAACAAAGGTATTAAGTTTCAATCTGGCACAAGCCACGGATGCTGTGGAACAGTCTTGCAATGCTGTTCCTTTTTGGGCCCAATTCCCCCAACAACACATTTGAAGATAAATTAACCCATGTTTGAAAAGAGGGGAAGAACAATTTTAGGCTGTTCTTACACCTACACATTGAACTCTGGATTTCTGCCCAATATTTCACAGGCTAGGTTTCCGGCTTCACACAATGATCATCAACAACTACCTGTCCAAGCATGTTTATGAAAAGAACCAACTTCTTTCTTCTCTCACTTTGTCGTCTTTGTACAAATTGTTACCAATGCTTTAGTAGTCTTACAAATATCAGATTAAATAAGCAATTCTTATAAATAAACCTCGTGAGTTTTACTGGGAAAGGAAAATTCATTTTGGAAATTGGTAAGACGTGTCTCTTTACCTGCCTTGCAAACCAATCTTGAATATAACAAGAAGCAGTTTTGCTAGACAGGACAGGTTGTCCAGTTACAACTCAAAATTTATCTCAGTGAAGTAATTCCCTTCAGACATACATACAGATAATCCTCAACTTATGCCCACAATTGAGCCCCAAATTTCCATTGCTAAATGAGACAACTGTAAAGTGAGTTTTGACCCATTTTACAAACTTTCTTGCCACAGTTGTTAAGTGAATCATTGTAGTTCTTAAATGAGTAACACGGTTAAGTGAATCTGGCTTCCCCATTGACTTTGCTTGTCAGAAGATTGCAAAAGGGGATCACGTGACCGCCAGGACTCTGCAACCGTCATAAATACAAGACAGTTGCCAAGCATAGGAATTCTGATCACGTGGCCCTGGGGATGCTGCGATGGTCGTCAGGGTGAAAAATGCTCGTAAGTCACGTTTTTTTGTGCCATTGTAACTTCGGTCACTAAGCGAATGGCTGTGAGTTGAGGACTACCTGTTTGTAACCTCAAATCTCAGGGTCCTCCAAAAGGTTACTCATGAATTGTGGGGCCAGGATGAAGACAAAGTTATGTTGGAGCTATGGGCTTTGCATTCAGTTGCAAACTGTTTCACTCATAACTTTAAATTATGGTTTGTGTTAACTATGATTTATTAAACAACTTTATATAACTGCCCAACTCACACAGTGAGTCTGATTTGTTAAATAATCCATATTGTGCCCAACAATAAGCCTGGTTTAGAACCCGTAATGACTTGGCTTACACCATGTGCTAAGCCAGGGGTCTTCAGACTTGGCCCTTTTATGACTTGTGGACTTCAACTCCCAGAATTCCTCAGCCAGCGTGCCTGGCTGTGGAATTCTGGGAGTTGAAGTCCACAAGTCATAAAAAGGCCAAGTCTGAAGACCCCTGTGCTAAGCCAAAGACAAACAAGCTGTTTTATGGTTTAAAAATCACAGTCTTAAGATTGAACCTAAAACATTTCCCTACATAATCTCAGCTACTTTCTGCTCAATGAGCTTTTCCTTGTTCTGTATTTGCGTTGTTCCATCCCGTAAGATTTCCAGGGTAGTAAAGCTCTGCAGGTTACACAACTGGACAAGTTTTTGCTGTCCCTGCTTTATGTGTCAGAAACAAAAGCCCCATGTGCATCCGGAGCTGACTTGCAACATCACCCTCCAACCCCAACTTCCACAATGAATTCTTAGCAGGTGAGCAGGAACAGGTGTAGATTTGCAAGATCGTCTTACATGTCACTCTTCTCTCTCTCCACACCCTCAAACCACAGGTATTGCAAGGCCCTTCCCTAAACTACGTTAGCTACCTGCTGGTTTCACTTTCGTCCCCTCCCCACTGGGGTCCTGTTTCCAACCAGCCCAGGTGAACAGCCAGCCTATGAAAGACACTCTCGTTGGTAGCTCTAACAGACTTTTTACATGGCAAGCAAAAGAACGGAACAGAGACTGTCTGCGTAACCAATGCTTTCTTGAACTGGACTGCCTGTTCTCCAGGCTGATTTCTGGGCATGACGTCAATGCAATGAAATCTACTAGCAACCTGATGGTCTGGCTTTATATAGTATATATATTGAAAATTAACAAAAGAAAATAAACAAACTAGAACTGAACAAATCTGTATTCAGAAGTGAGAGATACTGTTCTGCAGATCACATTTTGATCAGTGCATGAGACCAGCGGCCCCCAACCTTTTGGGCACCAGGGACCAGTTCCGTGGAAAGAAGCTTTTCCAGTACTGGAGGAGGGGCATGGTTTTGTGTGCTGCCTGCATTTTGTGGATGGGGCTTCACTTATTTCCATGGCCTGGTTTCTGGCATGCCGTGGACAGCTGCCGGTCCACAGATTGGGGTTTGGGGACTATTAGACTATTTGATAGACACAACTAGCTGAAAAACTGTAGCATATTATATCGCAGGGAAATGCTTTTCACAAGTGTCCATACGGGTAGTCCTCAACTTAGGACTACAACTGAACCCAAAATTTTCATTGCTAAGCAAGACAGAACAACTGAGTTTCAGCTTATTTTACTATCTTTCTTGCCATAGTTGTTACATGAATTACTGGAATTGCTAAGTGAATCACTTGGACACTTAAGCAAATCTGGCTTCTCCCAATGACTTTGCTTGTCAGAAGCCAGCTGGGAAGGTTACAAATGGTAATCACATATCCCCAGGACACAACAACTGTCATAAATACCTGCCAGCTGCCACATGACTATGGGGATGCTGCAATGGTCATAAGTGTGAAAAAAGGTTGTAAGTCACTTTTTACAATGCCTTTGTAACTTCAAACGGTCACTAAACAAATGTTTGTAAGTCCAGACTACCTGTACAGTATTTTGATCATGAACCTCTTTGGGGAGGCAACAAGGGGCAGGATACAACATGTGCATCATGAGACAAAAGATGCAGCTTACATATCCCTGTCAGACATCATGAGTGTGAAGTTGCATCATGATGTACTGTAGACATTTGGATACCATCATGGCTTGTTACAAATCCGACTGATTCTGAAACAGGTCAACTTTTCAGTTTTCATCCAAATGCCTTTGATGGCCAATCTTTTACACAATTCTTAGAGCAGGAACGGGAATGTTCAAGGGCTGGGGGTGCAGGATTTTGAACTTTCCAAAGGGGCATTAACTGACATGAGGTCATCCCTGGAAAGAAGTAGGTCAGGGCTCTTCAATCGTGACCCTTTTATGACTTGTGGACTTCAACTCCCAGAATTCCTCAGCCGGGCACGCTGGCTGACGAATTCTGGGAGTTGAAGTCCACAAGTCATAAAAGGGCCAAGTTTGAAGACCCCTGGACGTCAACTATGTATGAACCCCCCCCCCCAAAAAAGCATGATTTTTCTTTGTTCCTTTCTTTCCTTTTTACAAATTTAGAAATGGAAATCACAGAAGACCACGTCTGGATGGCCAATCACTCTGGTTTCTTCTTCTACCTATATAATAGCTGGAAACCACAGTTGGGAGAGCATGGCAGCAAACATTGGGAGGTCTGCAGGTTTTGTAAAACAACTAAAAAAAGGCCCAAAGATCACGCTATCAAAATTCCACCAGATTTCAGCATTGTAATATCACAATATTGTAGCGCTTTCCTCCCTGTCCTTGTCTACAGCATTCTGCAATCTGACTCTCCCCAGGCTCCACCTAAGGTAGGGAAGACCAGGTTCCAAAAACACTTAGTAAACAAATTACTTAGCATAAATTTAATCCCATTTTAATCCCTAGTATATGCAGGCGCTGAGGAAGTGATCAACATAATAAGTAAGGTTCTACATTTAGGCAAAAAAAACTAAACGCACAGGTATAGTATAGGTGGCATCTGGCTCAATAGTTGTAACTGTGAGAGGGATCTTGGAGTCCTAGTGGACAATCACTTAAATATAAGCCAGCGGTGTGCTGTACCTGCCAAAAAAGCCAACACAGTGCTAGGCTGCATTAACAGAGGGATAGAATCAAGATCATGTGAAGTATTAATACCACTCTACAATGCCTTGGTAAGGCCACACTTGGAATACTGCATCCAGTTTTGGTCACCACGATGTAAAAAAGATGTTGAGACCCTAGAAAGAGTACAGAGAAGAGCAACAAAGATGGTTAGGAGACTGGAGGCTAAAACATATAAAGAACGGTTGCTGGAATTGGGTATGTCTAATCTAGTGAAAAGAAGGACTAGGGGTGACATGATAGCAGTGTTCCAATATTTGAGGGGCTGCCACAAAGAAGAGGGAGTCAAGCTATGCTCCAAAGCACCTGAAGGCAGGACAAGAAACAACGGATGGAAACTAACCAAAGAGAGAAGCAACCTAGAACTAAAAAGGAGAAATTTCCTGACAGTTAGATCAATCAATGAGTGGAACAACTTGCCTTCAAAAGTTGTGAATGCTCCAACACTGGAAGTTTTTAAGAAGAGACTGGGCAACCATTTGTCTGAAATGGTATAGGCAGGGTTTCCTGGCCAAGCAGGGGGTTGGACTTGAAGACCTCCAAGGTCCCTTCCAATTCTATTGCTATCATTATCACTATGATATCACTATCATTATCCTATGCACTCTATTCAAAAGGTAGAACTTTCGTTGAAAAGCTGCATTGTTACTTATCTTATTATCTTATTCATTTCTCTCCACAGAAGACATTTTTAATTTCAGCTCCTGAAGGAAAGGTTGACATTGGAACAAAAAAATGTGTGATTTGCCCTTCACGTCATAGTGACTTTCTTGAGGTGATTTGGCTTTCTCTATTTTTAAACTTGGGAGCAATTTTTAATCTTGAAAAAAAAGGTGATATGATGACTATTTGGGCTTTTTGTTTCTTGCTGTAACTCTAGGTTGTAAAAGAATGAACAGAAAGACTGGCATACGTAAAGAACCAAATGGAGAGATTAAGGCAGTGTTTCTCCATCTCAGCAACTTTAAGATGTGTGAAGTTTATTTCCTGAATTCCCCAACCAACTGACTGGGAATTCTAGGAGTTGAAGTCCACACATCTTAAAGTTAGACATCAGATTAGACATCATGGACTCAAGGACAAGGAAATATCAGAGCATTTCAACCTTCCAGAACAATCATTGAAGGCCTCAAAGTGGCTGCTTTGGAAAAGTGGGATTTTAATAGCACCATCATGTGAGAAATAGTTGACCTCACAAATTTCAACAGGTTTGAGGCTACTTCAGAAGGTCTCAACAAACACAGTGTTTTTTTTAAATGCATTACAATTGTTAATTGATAAGGTATGTTAATCTGTTTTAAATGTATCCAGCACTTGCATATGCATAACTGGTCAAAGACTGAAATAAAGTTTTGGTCTGTTTGTCCAATTAATCAACCTATATTCCCTTCCTTTCCCCCACCGACCTCCTTCCCATTTAAATTCTACATTAGTCTAGCCAACTCTCTGCATCTGATAAATCCTATACCTTTTATTAAAATTTGTTAGTCAAAAAAGTGCTACCTGACTCCTGAGAGACATATCTAAAAAAACAGTTGCAATCTATACCTTGAAGGAGAGACCTATACTTGGGCACCAATCAGAGCAAAATACCCTGGAAAATGTTGCACATGTCTACAAGGAACATTAAGGATGCCTTTCCACTTCTCTAGGTCCATCTGTAATACAATCTATTGTGCGATACAATCTATTGTGCGATAAGATTTTAAACTGATATAAACATTGTAAAAGAAAAGTGAATTGATATTTGTATTCAAACATGATGTAGCTTTTTTACTGAGCTGGAAGAGAAGGGACAACCTAATGAACCAACAGCCATGTTAAAAACAACACCACTGGAAAAAAAAGTGTGTGTGTCTTGGGGGAATAAAAGAGATCAAATGTCAGCAAATCAAAATTAAAGATGGTCTTACTTAGGGTGTTAGAGATAGTTTGATGTAATGTTTAAGGCATCGGGTTAGAAACCAGGAGGCTGTGAATTCTAGTCCAATCTTAGGCACAAATCCAATTTGATAATCTTGGGCCAATCCTTTTCTCTCAGCCCTAGGAGAGAAGTAATGGCAAACCACTTTGGAAAAATCTTGCCAAGAAAACTGCCAAGGAGTGTGTCCTTGGACTTGCCACGGAGAAGGACACAATTGAATGGGGGGGGGGGGGGGGGGGGGGGGGGAAGGTTGGGATGAAAAAAACAGCCACTTACCTATTAAGGGGTTGCTATTCCTATTAACAGGCTTGGGTGGTGGCACAGGGGGCTGCTTTGTCGGGGTGGCATTGCTAGTATTAGTGGCCAAAGCATGGCCACTTGTGGGAGCAGAGGGCAGAGTCCGGGGGGCAGGGGTAGGAGCAGTCCGGGGGGCAGCTGCAGTTGTGGAAGAAGACACAGTCCTTGCACTGCTGTTGCCAAAGCCAAATTCCCTTGTTTGCAGATCACTCGTCTCCTGCGAAGAGGATGACAACGGTCGTTTTGGAGGAAGCAGTGGCTGCTTGGGAGCAGGGGGCTCAGGATGGGTCTCCGTTTCCAAATTCGGGTGATTGCTGAAAGGTCCTGTGAAGAAATATTTTTTAAAAAGGGTTAACTGCCTGAGCTGGACAGAATCACCCCTTAATCACTGTAATATTGTCTGTAAATGAACCTTTTCTGCTGCATCTATACTATCTTGGTATAATGCCTGTATTAGATACATAAGACACCAATCAGGAAGCAAATTCTCTATTTTAGCCCAAAGTCTGGTTCTATGAGAGCTATTCCAAATATTCCAGATATGGATCACGCCAACCTTCTCTTCCACATTACATCACGCCCTTGGGACATCCCAAGTCAACACATCCACTGTTTATGTGTAATAGTGTTGTTGGAGATGACCAGGCTGAGCCCGAGGGCGGGGTCAAATGTGTCATCAGTTTGGAGTCACTACACTCCCATAAGGAAAATAAGTCCAGTCTCCCGTGAATTCTGTAGACTCTTTATTTAGTGCCAATTTGCTTTGCCTGTTAGTAGATCAGATTCTTGTGTATAGGTAGCATGAAACTGTAGTACTTTTGAACTCTATCCTGGTTCCTGGTTTCTTGCATTGGACAAGTACCGTATATACTCGAGTATAAGCCGAGTTTTTCAGCCCATTTTTGGGGCTGAAAAATGCCCCCCTCGGCTTATACTCGAGTCAGCGTCTTGAAGCAGATGCTGCTGCTGCCGCCGCCGCCAGGCAAGCCACGGCGGCTCGCCGCTCGCTCCCCCTCCCC
>NW_015386722.1:112799-115083 GCF_001527695.2 Protobothrops mucrosquamatus
CCGCTGCAGCCACTCGGCTCGTTCCCGCCGCCGCCGCCACCACCGCCCAGCGTGTTCCTGCCGCCGCCGCAGCCGCCCGGCTCGTTCCCGCCGCCACCGCGGCCGCCCAGCTCGTTCCCGGCGTCGCCCCGGCCTGTGATGCTCCAGGTACGGCCCTCCCCCCTTACCTTCCGTTCCCTGCGGCGCTGCGTGTCGAGGCCGGGACGGAATACCCCGGGCCACCGCAGCCAAGCGCGAGGGGGAACGCCAGACGCCTTGCGCGAAGGGGGGAGGCCTGGCGACGCTGTGCCCTGATGGGCGCTCACCGACAGGGCTAGGGAGGCCGAGACGGCCAGGGAGGAACAGCCAAAATGCCCCCTCGGCTTATAAGCGGGTCACCAATTTTTCCCAGTTCTTTGTGGGAAAATCGGTCCCTCGGCTTATATTCGGGTCGACCTATACTCGAGTATATACGGTATGTGGGAATGAGCTTAATAAACAGGAGCCCCCGTCAAGACAGTCATCATGCAAAAGGTATAGAAAAAGGGTGTGGGAAGCATCTCAGAAGGGATCCTCCTTAGTTTTCTTGAATGTAAAAATAAAGACGTGCAAGATTCTGTTACTGGAATCTTATAATAAATATAGTGTTAGTACACCTGGTTATCTGGACTACTTCCAAAGGCTGACAGTATGATAGCTGGAAAGTCTAGAAATTCTATCTTCCACTAGTGCCCCAGAGAAGAGAATGGCTGCATTAAACCAGGGCCCTGCCATTGAAAGACGGAGGAGAGGGGAGGGGAACATGTCTGGAGAGCCTAGGGAATTAATTTATTTCTCCAATCTAAACGAAAGTATGTGTCATTTCCCAAACTCCAAGGCTGGCATTCACTTGCAACGCGTGGGCAGAAAGAGACATCAAGGTTGGTAATTGGTAAGATGGGAAAAGATAAACTGGGTAGGGCCAGGCCTTTTATGATAACAGCTTGTAGATGGGAGTGCCTCAGAAACAAGACCCAAAACTTGTTATATTCACAATTAAGAAGTGATAGATAACAACATTTATGTCTGGGACAATTTCCTCCATTCACACTTACACTCTCTCTCTCACACACACACACACAACTTCTTAATTTCTCACCCTGCAATTTCTTTGGCTCTTCAGGGGGACTGGACTTCTTAAGGCTCAATCTCTTTCCAGTTTCTTCCTCCAAGTGTGCAAGATTGACAATTCCAGAATAGTCAATGGGAATGGTGTGTCCATTTTTCAAAGTAGCATGAATTGGCTTCTCTGGCTCTTCTCCATCTGGAAGGGGGGGGAATTAAGCAATCGCTTGTCACGCAAAGCACAGGATCTCCCAAATGTTTATGAGACAAATCCAGAGGAAGATTAACAGCAAGAAATAGTCATTATCAAACACAACATGATACAGCATGCCCTGCATGGGGTTGGCAATCCAGTCCTTCTTGTTTTTCAAGTCAACAAAATGGTGGAAGACCCTACTTACTAAGAGCTAGTGAGGTTAGACCAAGATTTGTGCGATCATTCAAGTGTAAAATTTCAATGTTTTTAAAAGAAAGATGAGTACAATTTGGGACACCTGCCAAAAAAACCTGAAGAGAAAATAAGATACTTCTGATTATCAAAAGGAGACAAAACAAGTGGTCTCTTCTTCCTGACTAAACCCAAGGGCCAAAAATGAAATCATCCTCCACTTTTAATGTATAGTTAGTGTGCATTCAGTTTTCCGGGCAAGCTTTGGGGTGGATTTCCATCAGTACGCTGATGATACTCAGCTGTACATCTCCACCCCAGGCCACCACAACGATGCCCTTGACGTGATGACCCGTTGCCTGGAGGCCGTAAGGGTCTGGATGGGGAGGAACAGACTCAGGCTCAACCCTTCCAAGACCGAGTGGCTGTGGCTGCCGGCGCCGCGGCATAGTCAGCTGACTCCATCGCTGACTATAGGGGGCGAAATTCTGGCCCCCTCGGAGAGGGTGCGCAACCTGGGGGTCCTCCTGGATTCGCGGCTGACGCTGGAAGACCAGTTGTTGGCCGTGACCAGGGGGGCGTTTTATCAGGTACGCCTGATTCACCAGTTGCGGCCTTTTCTGGACCGGGACGCCCTGCGCACAGTCACTCATGCCCTCGTCACCTCCCGCCTGGACTACTGTAATGCTCTCTACATGGGGCTCCCCTTGAGGAGCACCCGGAGGCTCCAACTGGTCCAGAATGCAGCCGCGCGGGCGGTGTTGGGAGGGACTCGTCGCTCCCATGTAACACCGCTGCTGCGCGAGCTGCACT